>NW_024882415.1:0-281680 GCF_019059575.1 Amphibalanus amphitrite | reverse complement strand
TGAAGTCATGTATGGTATATGGGGCCATTCCGACCCGTTTTAGTGGTAAAAACAGGGAGTTGATTTTTCCCCCATTGACTTATAATGGGGAGGTCGCGAAATTGACCTGACCTTAGGTCACACGATATCAAAATTCCGAGATATACAAATTGTAGCTACTATAGACCTAATATACCTGCGACTTTCAAAGGCCTCCAACATCTACTGTAGCTCTGGCACGGTGACAAAGTTGCAAAAAAGTGACTTGAGGTTGGGTCATTCAAAGTGACCTGGTGACCTGACCTTAAAAGGTAGGAGGTTCAAACTTGCACACCATGTGTAAAATTGATGAGGTTATAGTCATACCAAATTTCGCGGCGGTAGCGCCGCGCCGCGGTTTTCCCGCTATTCGCGAAAAACCTCAGGGGGGGGGCGGATATCCGCCCCCCCCCCGTCGGTGCGCGGGTTAAAATGAACTTTTTTAGCCAAACACGTACACATATGATAAAATGAATGTCACCATCGTGTTCTACGCCCCAAAGTACCCATAAAACATGTGTCACAGGCTGCGAATATCAGTTATGATTTTCGGGGATATGTGCCTGCCCGGTTGACCTGACCTTGACCCTGACCTATGCTTGGCTGACCCCTACATGGAGCTGACACTCTTGTAAGCCTTATATGATGGATTGTGCACCGTTTTGACAGAGTTTATGACGAGAGGCGCCCATTGCGAAGTCCTGAAGTCCATGCTACTGAAAGCCCGATTTCAGGTGTTTGACCTGACCTTGACCCGACCTGTGACCTCAAAATTCAATTTTAAAGTACTCATCTGAAGCGTCTCGTCGTGTTCTTTCGTTTGCCGCCTCGTGCGTTTCGCTGCGCCTATTGGTTCTCGAGTTATCGGCTGGGGGCGTTTAACGCCCCCCCCCCCCCCAGCAAACGGTGGGTGGCGAAATACCCCAGCAACTGCCGGGTTAAAGCACCCATCGAGCCAATGTTAGCGCTTCTCTGACTATACTGGTATCCTAATTCCTACGTCATCTCTTTTGCTAATTACGGCTCCCTTCGACCGAAAGGGCAGTGTCTCAAGTCTCAACAAATCAATGTAGAACTCTAGTTTTTATTAACAAAATAGTGCATTTTAGTGCTATTTTGACAATGTACCGGTTCTATGACCTTGTGACCTGACCTCAGGTCCCTGGAAGCTATGACTCCCAGGTCAAGTGACAAATAGATCCCCCAAGTTGTATCTGAAATTTGGTAGTGATACGTGCCACAGCTAATTACGGCCATAGCTAATTACGTGACATTGCTAATATTTTGCTAATTACGGCTCCCTTCGACCGAAAGGGTAGTGCCTCAAGCCTCAACAGTTAATCAACTTGCCCCTGGCGCCAGTTGAGGCGTCCCAAGGTTTACACCTTATGCCATTGTTGACTTGTTGCTAGAGCAGAGACCCTTATTCAGGAAGGAGAGCTTTCCCAACTTCTTGAAGACGCCCCTTGAGGCTCTTTTGACGCCCATCTTTAGAACGTAATGACATTTATGTGGTCAAGAGCGATGCCCTTGGCGCTGAGTGGCGCCTCACTATTTATCAATGCGCCCCTCCAGTCTTGAAATCGCTCCTCTGTGAAATCCCTTGTTATTTTTGCGGTTAAAACGGCACACTTAGCTAGCTGGAGAGCCTCATCGACCAATAAAAGCGCCTCTCGAGCCAATCTTGACAATACTAGGTAACCCCTTTGCCTAGCCCTCATGGCCCTCATAATTCTATATTTATGTTTCATTGCCACGATCTTGGCCTTTAGATTAAGTTTTTGCCCCCCCCCCCAAAAAAAAAAAATCTTCTTGTCCTCAGTTTCAGAGGCCAATTATGCAATCGGATATCGTAAAAGCTGACGACTTTCATCAAGCGAAATTTAAATTATCTTCCGGGATAGTAGTGAGTCTGTGTCATGATAGCTTCCGGCTTCCGGTAGGTACCAACGCTACTTGTTCAAAGCAGGAGTAATTTGTATCATTTCGTGATAACTTGATACCACCTAGTGAGCCACAGACTTTCGTATGTCTCGGTATACAGAGGTATATGGGTGACCTTAACTTGAACGCTCTCAGCCTGGGATTAACTCGCGCCGGGCTGGTGCTCCGCGACTTCCGCGCCGGGCCGAGGGGGGGGGGGGGTGTCTGAAAACCTCCCCGTCTAACTCGGCTCCTGGGCCACGCAGCGACACGCGGTAAGCGGCAGTTGAAAGAGCGTCAAAAATAATGACGGAAACACTTCGGTTATTTTTGGGTCAGGTCAAAGGTCAGGTCGCCAGAGGTAATCAAAGGTCAAATGTAGGCCATCTCAACAATTTTGGAAACTGCAACGGCTAACTCGGGAACCAATAGAGCTACAACGCCGCGGAAAAAGCGCATTCGATAGCCCTTTTACAGACCTTTCTGAGCGCTGTTCTCAGATTTGACCTCAGGTCAACGGTTTAGCCTCCAGAGGGCAAAAACTGTAAAAATACCTAGCAGTTTTCACGAAAAATGTTTTCCGGCAATAACTCTTGACTCAAGAGTGTCACGACATTACTTTTGGCAGCATCGTGTTCCTCTCGTCGAGACGCGTCGAATGAACTATTTTTTGACCTTGAAAGGTCATTTTGAAAATTTGACCTCAAGTCAAGGTCATCATAACTAGAGATGTCAATCGGATACCAACTTTTCGGTATACCGATACCAAACCGATACCAAATCGGTATTTGGTATTTCAATCCTAATGTGTTTGGTATTTTGTTGGTATCATGAACCATCGCTAACCCTCGCCCTGGCAGGGGGGTCGATGCGACCCCCCCCCCCCCTAAGGTTTTTCGAAGCTAGCGTAAAAACGGCGGCGCGCAGCGCCGCCAAATTTGGCACAGCTTATGGGGCAACCTTTTTACATATGACCTGAAAGTTTCAGGTCCGGGTGACCTTGGGTCAGGTCACCAGGTCAGAAAAACCGGTACAAGGTCATGGTCAAATTTCAATTTTCTTTTTGCACCTGTCCAACTCACAGCTTTGGACTGATTTCCTTCAAACTTTCAGGATGTGCTAAGTTCACCGAGTTGTATAACATATAGTTCGGGTTTTTTGAGGTCACTGACCTGAGGTCAGTTAGAGGTCATTACGTCGTAATGTTAAGCCTATGGGAAAATACTAAATTCGGAAAATACTGGAGATATCCGCTTCGTTCTATCACCTTTGTGCTTTGAAACCACAGTACTTAACAGCAGGTCACTTGGTGCTTCTTTGTTTGGTGTTCTTATCCATGGGTCAGGTCAAATGAGGTCAACTGAGGTCAAATGACGTTTTTGCCAATAACTTGGCACATAATGACGCTAGAGCTTAAAAATGGTATCATTGTGTTCCTGGTGATCAGCCGAATCGAATGATATACGATATGATGCAATTTGGTTAACATGAACTTAATTTATAAATTTAAGTTTACTTAAAATTCAAGAAAAACTTTAAGTACACTTAAGCAAGCTAAAAAGTATATCATTCGACGCGCCTTGACGTGCTGAGTTCACTGGTGCTTTTCGTTTTGCTCTATCTTAATTAGATCAAAAGTTATAAGCGAAAAACTTTTGACCTGTTTTTAGCGAAATTTTTACATTTATACCCCCCAAAACCCCCCTAAATATTGACCTAGAGCAACCAAATTTGCACAGGGGCGAGAACTCCATGGGGCCCACCTATCTACCAAATTTGGTGTTTCTAGGTGCCATAGGAGCCAATCGCGAGGGGGGGTCGCATCGACCCCCCCCCCCCCTGCCAGGCCGTGTTATGAAAAATGCCCTGCCAGGGCGAGGGCTAATGTTTAAGAGGCTAAGAAATCAGTAAAAGGTTGGTATTTTCCTCATGTTCCCAAGTTGGTTTGGTTTCGGTATTTCTCCACGGTTTTGGTTGGTATTTGGTTTGGTATCGGTATTCCGATTTTCCGTAATTGACATCACTAGTCATAACCTGACCGAAAAGGGTCATGTTGCATATCAGTCGATCCGTGTCGTCGAGCTGAATAGGGCAGCGCTTTTCGAGGAGCGCTGTGGCCCGAAGGTTTGGACTTTGAATTGTGAAAAACGCCCGCCCGCCGGAAAACGCAAACACCGCAAAACGCGCAAAACGCACGCCCGAAACGCCAACGCAAACGTCGCAAAAAATAAACAAACGCCCGCCCGCCGCAAACCGCAAATAAAAAACGCAAAAACGCCGCAAAACAATAAAACCGCCCGCCAACCGCAAACAAATTTAACACCGCAAACGACGCAAAAAAAAAAGAAGAAAACCACCCGCATCGCCCGCCCGCCCGCCCGCCCGCCGCCAAAGACAAACACCGCAAAAAACACAAAACGCCCGCCCCCCGCAAAACGTAAACACCGCAAAACGTGTAAAACGCACGCCCGAAAAGCCAACGCAAACGGCAAAAAATCACCCGACCGCCGCAAACCACACAGAAAAAAACGCCGAAACGCCGAAAAAAATAAAACCGCCCGCACCGCACCGACGCTAACTGCTAACCGAAAACGACTAAAAGTCGCCCGCCAGCCGCCAAACGCAAACACCGCAAATAAGCGCCCGGCCGCAGCAAGATAATAATTTATCAGCGGCTGGCATACCGCTAGGCTGGTCATTTTCACAAATCAAAAAGATATCTGCAAAAATCTCCTAGATGAAAGCGCCCGATTAAAAAACGGATGGCACGTGCGTGTTCCTCGCCCCCAACTTCCTTCAGGTCAATCGTCATTTGGGTCATCTAACGCATTGACGTATCTGCAAAAATCTCCTAGATGAAAGCGCCCGAGTAAAAAACGGATGGCACGTGCGTGTTCCTCGCCCCCAACTTCCTTCAGGTCAATCGTCATTTGGGTCATCTAACGCATTGACGACCGGCTGGGTGGAATGAACATTGCGCCAAGAAACGTAAGTATATTGTCAAAAAGAATCCCCAGAGTGGTGGATCCCAAAAGTTTGAAACTACCACTTTGGCCCACTGGACGACACCTTAAACAGTTGCCGACCGGATGACACCCATTGTTTGGTCACCCACGCCATAGTATGCATCATGGGTGCGCCGAAATGACCAAAAGTCCCAATTTCCGGTGTGCAGGGTCATTTTCAACGGCACGTGGCACGTGGTTCTGGACTTTTCCGGCCACTTTGCGACATACCCATGGGTAGTGCACCGAATGGTGGTTGATCTGCATGTAAGAAAATGGGGGGTCGTTTGGATCGTTTTCGAGCAATCTGCCGTGGAACGCATTTTTTCATTTTCCCCATTGGCTTAACCGCAGGTTGTTTGAAAAGACAAACACTATTCGTTAGAATTGTGTTTTTCTATTGAAAAACAACCGGAGCGGTCGTTCTCCGGGCTATGTTTTGCAAGTCTGGCCGCGAATCAGTACAACTTGGTCGCAGCCTAGACGAATCGCTCAATCTACGTAAAAAGTTCAGGGTATGGGCTCTCGGGGGCGATCTACCTGATGGCATTAGTCGCTACTCGCTTAAAATCTCGTGGCACGTGGCACGTGCGATTCCATTTTTTTCCATAGTAAGTCAATGGGGTTTTGGGGCACTTTTTGCGCGATCGCGAATAGCGGGAAAACGAGCCAAGGAAGAGGTGGTTTTCTTCCCAGCATTTTATGGGAAACACGTTCCGGTACACGCCAGTGTGCGCCGTATACCCCTCAGAAGTTCGTAACGTGTCTTTGCTCGAGGTCAAAGTTGAACTTTTTTCGCTCCCCATGTTAAGTCAATGGGCGCTTTTGCAGAGACATTTTCATTCGTTCATTGTACAAAATTATATGATACGATTTTGTTTAAACTTTCAGGACCTGTTGAGAAGAGACCATAGAACATGTTGTTTTGCTTCGTTAAGCTGTCAGAATTCGTTTGTGCTTTTTAAGCTCGTTTAAAAATAAAAAATTTTAACATGGAAAGTCAATGAGGGCGTCTTTGGTGCTTAATAACTTTGTACGTTGATGATATATTTAAGTGAAAAGTTGATAGGATATACAACTTTTGATGCTCTTTCCAATGATATATAGAGCGTTATTGCACGTTGTGCCGTTTTTGAGAAATTTAGTAAAAAAGCACGACATTACCGAGATTTGAGCTCACACCTATATATGGTCTTGCTCAGACAGTATACGAACAGGTGACGGGGATACCTCCCATTGAAGGATGCGATTTAATGCTAAATATTAGCGGCCGGCCTCCGTGGGGACGTTTTTGTACGACTTATATCTCCGCATAACCGCAGGTTGTTTGAAAAGACAAACACTATTCGTTAGAATTGTGTTTTTCTATTGAAAAACAACCGGAGCGGTCGTTCTCCGGGCTATGTTTTGCAAGTCTGGCCGCGAATCGAGACATCTTGACGGGGGCCTAGACGAATCGCTCAATTTCCGTAAAAATTTCAGGGTATGGGCTCCCGGAGGCGATCTACCTGATGGCATCGGTCGCTACTCGCTAAGAAGTCTTTTGCGCGTGGCACGTGCGATTCCATTTTCCCCATGTTAAGTCAATGGGGTTTTGGACACTTTTTGCGCGATCGCCAATAGCGGGAAAACGAGCCAAGAAGGAGGTGGTTTTCTTCCCAGCATTTTATGGCAAACACGTTCCGGTACACGCCCGTGTGCGCCGTATACCCCTCAGAATCTCGGAACGTGTCTTTGCACGAGGTCAAAGTTGGAATTTTGCTGTGTCCCATGTTAAGTCAATGGACGGCGATGTCGAGACTTTGCAGAGACATTTTCATTCGATCTTTGTACAAAATTTTAGAGATAGATTTCGCTCAAACTCTTATATCTTGTAGAGGAAAGAGCATAGTACTTGCTGGTATGCTTCGTTAAGGTGGCAAAACTCATTTTTTCTTTTAAAGTTAATTTGAAATTTAAAATTTTTAACATGGAAAGTCAATGGGAGCGTCTTTATTCCTCTATAACTTTTATCTTTAGTAAGATATATAGGTGAAAAGTTAATATAATATACAACTTTTGATGCTCTTTCCACTGATGCATAGGACGTCACTGCATGATGTGCCGTTTTTAAGAAAAGCTGTAAAAATCAGGGCTCGACTGTGACTTGAACCCAACCACATTAGACTATACGAACAGGTGACGGGGATACCTCCCGTGTGCGGATGCGACACTGATTATTGCTAAATATTAGCAGTCGGCCGCCGTGGGGGCGCCTTTACAAACCTTATATCTCTGCAACCACTGGACCGATTCACTCGCGGTCTTTTGTGTGGGATAGTTTCTTCCTTTCCCAAACGTAGTGTGCTCCTCTCGATGCGTATGGGTGACCCCTAATGCACGTGCCACGTGCAAAACGAAGAGGTGTCAGTTCGGTAGCAAGTGTTATAACTCTGTAGTTATTTTGCCGATTGCGCTGATACTTGGCATGGATGTAGGCACCCGCCGCGCAATGCATTTCCATGTGTCACGGTTGGGGTGCCGCTGCACGTGCTCACGGGCAGGGTGACGCTTCCAGATCTCGAGAACGGCTGGGCCGATTGTGATCAAAGTTGGCACACCGTTAGGGCTCGGCGAGTAGGGTGCCGTGCACAGGTCAGATGGGTCCCAGTTTGCACGTGCGCACGTGCAGGCTGACGCTTTCATATCTCAAGAACGGCTGGACCGACTGTGCTCAAATTTGGCATACCACTAGAGACTAGTTAGTAGGGTGCCGTGCACCAGTCAGTAAGTATGTATTTTCATGTGCCGCGGTTGGGGTGCAGCTGCACGTGCGCACGTGTAGGGGTCGTTTCCCGATCTTGGAAACGGCTGGGCCGATTCAGATTAAATTTGGAACATCGCTAGAAATCGGCGAATAGAGTACCGTGCACTAGTCAATTGGGGCCCAGGCTGCACGTGCGCACGTGCAGGGTGTCGCTTCCAGTTCTCGAAAACGGCCGGGTCGATTGCACTCAAATTTGGCACACCGCTATAGACCGGCGAATAGGGTGCCGTGCACGTCAGTCCGTAGCACACCGACTCCGGTCTGCACGTGCAAGGCTCATCCTCTCGTTTGGCGGCGGGCGTTTTTGCTGCGTTTACAAAGGTGCTTGCTCAAACAACCTGCGGTCACGCGATGCGGAGCCCAGCATCGCAGATGCTGGTAACCGCAGGTTGTTTGAAAAGACAAACACTATTCGTTAGAATTGTGTTTTTCTATTGAAAAACAACCGGAGCGGTCGTTCTCCGGGCTATGTTTTGCAAGTCTGGCAGCGAATCGAGACATCTTGATTGGGGCCTAGACGAAATGTACAATCTTCGTAAAAAGTTCAGTGTATAGGCTCCCGGAGGCGATCTACCTTATGGCATCGGTCGCTACTCGCTTAAAACCTCGTGGCACGTGGCACGTGCGATTCCATTTTCCCCGTGTTAAGTGAACGGGGTTTTGGACACTTTTTGCGCGATCGCCAATAGCGGGAAAACGAGCCAAGGAAGAGGTGGTTTTCTTCCCAGCATTTTATGGCAAACACGTTTGGGTACACGCTAGTGTGCGCTGTATACCCCTCAGAATCTCGGAACGTGTCTTTGCGCGAGGTCAAAGTTGGAATTTTGCTGTGTCCCATGTTAAGTCAATGGACGGCGATGTCGAGACTTTGCAGAGACATTTTCATTCGATCTTTGTACAAAATTTTAGAGATAGATTTCGCCCAAACTCTTATATCTTGTAAAGGAAAGAGCATAGTACATGCCGTTATGCTTCGTTAAGCTGGCAGAAATCGTTTTTTTCTAATAAAGTTCGTTTGAAAATGAAAATTTTTAACATGGAAAGTCAATGGGAGCGTCTTTGTTGCTTAATAACTTTTTACGTTACAGATATATCAAAGTGAAAAGTTAATAAAACATACAACTTTCGATGCTCTTTCCAATAATGTATAGAACGTCACTGCACGATGTGCCGTTTTTAAGAAAAGTTGTAAAAAAGCAGGGCTCGACTGTGACTTGAACCCAACCACATTAGAGTATACGAATAGGTGACGGCGATACCTCCCGTGTGCGGATGCGACACTGATTATTGCTAAATATTAGCAGTAGGCCGCCTGTGGGGTGCCTGTACAAACCTTATATCTCTGCAACCACTGGACCGATTCACTCGCGGTCTTTTGTGTGGGATAGCTCCTTCCTTTCTTACACGTAGTGTGCTACTCTCGATGCGTATGGGTGACCCCTAATGCACGTGCCACGTGCAAAACGAAAAGAAGTCAGTTCAGTAACAAGTCTAATAACTCTGTAGTTAGTTTGCCGATTGCGCTGATACTTGGCATGGTTGTAGGCACCCGCCGCGCAATGCATTTCCATGTGTCACGGTTGGGGTGCCGCTGCACGTGCGCACGGGCAGGGTGACGCTTCCAGATCTCGAGAACGACTGGGCCGATTGTGATCAAAGTTGGCACACCGTTAGGGCTCGGCGAGTAGGGTGCCGTGCACAAGTCAGATGGGACCCAGTTTGCACGTGCGCACGTGCAGGCTGACGCTTCCATATCTCAAGAACGGTTGGACCGACTGTGCTCAAATTTGGCATACCACTAGAGACTAGTTAGTAGGGTGCCGTGCACAAGTCAGTAAGTATGTATTTTCATGTGCCGCGGTTGGGGTGCAGCTGCACGTGCGCACGTGTAGGGGTCGTTTCCCGATCTTGGAAACGGCTGGGCCGATTCAGATTAAATTTGGTACATCGCTAGAAACCGGCGAATAGAGTTAACCGCAGGTTGTTTGAAAAGACAAACACTATTCGTTAGAATTGTGTTTTTCTATTGAAAAACAACCGGAGCGGTCGTTCTCCGGGCTATGTTTTGCAAGTCTGGCAGCGAATCGAGACATTTTGGGTGGGGCCTAGACGAAATGTACAATCTTCGTAAAAAGTTCAGTGTATGGGCTCCCGGAGGCGATCTACCTTATGGCACCGGTCGCTACTCGCTTAAAACCTCGTGGCACGTGGCACGTGCGATTCCATTTTCCCCATGTTAAGTGAACGGGGTTTTGGACACTTTTTGCGCGATCGCCAATGGCGGGAAAACGAGCCAAGAAGGAGGTGGTTTTCTTCCCAGCATTTTATGGCAAACACGTTTGGGTACACGCCAGTGTGCGCTGTATACCCCTCAGAATCTCGGAACGTGTCTTTGCACGAGATCAAAGTTGGAATTTTGCTGTGTCCCATGTTAAGTCAATGGACGGCGATGTCGAGACTTTGCAGAGACCTTTTCATTCGATCTTTGTACAAAATTTTAGAGATAGATTTCGCCCAAACTCTTATATCTTGTAGAGAAAGGAGCATAGTACATGCTGGTATGCTTCGTTAAGCTGGCAGAAATCGTTTTTTCTAATAAAGTTCGTTTGAAAATGAAAATTTTTAACATGGAAAGTCAATGGGTGCGTCTTTATTCCTCTATAACTTTTATGGTCAGTAATATATATAGGTGAAAAGTTAATATAATATACAACTTTTGATGCTCTTTCCACTGATGTATAGAACGTCACTGCACGGTGTGCAGTTTTCAAGAAAAGTTGTAAAAAAGCAGGGCTTGACTGTGACTTGAACCCAACCACATTAGAGTATACGAACAGGTGACGGCGATACCTCCCGTGTGCGGATACGACACTGATTATTGCTAAATATTAGCAGTAGGCCGACTGTGGGGGCGCCTTGCAAAGCTTCTATCTCCACAACTGCTTGACCGATTCAATCACGGTCTTTTGTGTGGGATAGCTTCTTCCTTTCTCACACGTAGTGTGCTACTCTCGATGCGTATGTGTGACCCCTAATGCACGTGCCACGTGCAAAACGAAGAGGTGTCAGTTCGGTAGCAAGTCTAATAACTCTGTAGTTATTTTGCCGATTGCGCTGATACATGGCATGGGGGTAGGCACCCGCCGGGTAATACATTTCTGTGTGTCACGGTTGGGGTGCCGCTGCACGTGCGCACGGGCAGGGTGACGCTTCCAGATCTCGAGAACGGCTGGGCCGATTGTGATCAAAGTTGGCACACCGTTAGGGCTCGGCGAGTAGGGTGCCGTGCACAAGTCAGATGGGACCCAGTTTGCACGTGCGCACGTGCAGGCTGACGCTTCCATATCTCAAGAACGGCTGGACCGACTGTGCTCAAATTTGGCATACCACTAGAGATTGGTTAGTAGGGTGCCGTGCAGAAGTCAGTAAGTATGTATTTTCATGTGCCGCGGTTGGGGTGCAGCTGCACGTGCGCACGTGTAGGGGTCGCTTCCAGATCTTGAAATTGGCTGGGCCGATTGAGCTCAAATTTGGTACACCGCTAGAGACCGGCGAATAGAGTGCCGTGCACAAGTCAGTTGGGACCCAGCTTGCACGTGCGCACGTGCAGGGTGCCGCTTCAAGATCTCGAAAACGGCCGGGCCGATTGCACCCAAATTTTGCACACCGCTCTAGACGGGCGAATAGGGTGCCGTGCACGTCAGTTTTTAGCACACCCACTCCAGTCTGCACGTGCAAGGCTCATCCTCTCGTTTGGCGGGTGGCGTTTTTGCGGCGTTACAGAGGTGCTTGCTCAAACAACCTGCGGTCCCGCGATGCGGAGCCCAGCATCGCAGATGCTGGTAACCGCAGGTTGTTTGAAAAGACAAACACTATTCGTTAGAATTGTGTTTTTCTATTGAAAAACAACCGGAGCGGTCGTTCTCCGGGCTATGTTTTGCAAGTCTGGCAGCGAATCGAGACATCTTGATTGGGGCCTAGACGAAATGTACAATCTTCGTAAAAAGTTCAGTGTATAGGCTCCCGGAGGCGATCTACCTTATGGCATCGGTCGCTACTCGCTTAAAACCTCGTGGCACGTGGCACGTGCGATTCCATTTTCCCCGTGTTAAGTGAACGGGGTTTTGGACACTTTTTGCGCGATCGCCAATAGCGGGAAAACGAGCCAAGGAAGAGGTGGTTTTCTTCCCAGCATTTTATGGCAAACACGTTTGGGTACACGCTAGTGTGCGCTGTATACCCCTCAGAATCTCGGAACGTGTCTTTGCACGAGGTCAAAGTTGGAATTTTGCTGTGTCCCATGTTAAGTCAATGGACGGCGATGTCGAGACTTTGCAGAGACATTTTCATTCGATCTTTGTACAAAATTTTAGAGATAGATTTCGCCCAAACTCTTATATCTTGTAAAGGAAAGAGCATAGTACATGCCGTTATGCTTCGTTAAGCTGGCAGAAATCGTTTTTTTCTAATAAAGTTCGTTTGAAAATGAAAATTTTTAACATGGAAAGTCAATGGGAGCGTCTTTGTTGCTTAATAACTTTTTACGTTACAGATATATCAAAGTGAAAAGTTAATAAAACATACAACTTTCGATGCTCTTTCCAATAATGTATAGAACGTCACTGCACGATGTGCCGTTTTTAAGAAAAGTTGTAAAAAAGCAGGGCTCGACTGTGACTTGAACCCAACCACATTAGAGTATACGAATAGGTGACGGCGATACCTCCCGTGTGCGGATGCGACACTGATTATTGCTAAATATTAGCAGTAGGCCGCCTGTGGGGTGCCTGTACAAACCTTATATCTCTGCAACCACTGGACCGATTCACTCGCGGTCTTTTGTGTGGGATAGCTCCTTCCTTTCTTACACGTAGTGTGCTACTCTCGATGCGTATGGGTGACCCCTAATGCACGTGCCACGTGCAAAACGAAAAGAAGTCAGTTCAGTAACAAGTCTAATAACTCTGTAGTTAGTTTGCCGATTGCGCTGATACTTGGCATGGTTGTAGGCACCCGCCGCGCAATGCATTTCCATGTGTCACGGTTGGGGTGCCGCTGCACGTGCGCACGGGCAGGGTGACGCTTCCAGATCTCGAGAACGACTGGGCCGATTGTGATCAAAGTTGGCACACCGTTAGGGCTCGGCGAGTAGGGTGCCGTGCACAAGTCAGATGGGACCCAGTTTGCACGTGCGCACGTGCAGGCTGACGCTTCCATATCTCAAGAACGGTTGGACCGACTGTGCTCAAATTTGGCATACCACTAGAGACTAGTTAGTAGGGTGCCGTGCACAAGTCAGTAAGTATGTATTTTCATGTGCCGCGGTTGGGGTGCAGCTGCACGTGCGCACGTGTAGGGGTCGTTTCCCGATCTTGGAAACGGCTGGGCCGATTCAGATTAAATTTGGTACATCGCTAGAAACCGGCGAATAGAGTGCCGTGCACAAGTCAATTAGGGCCCAGGCTGCACGTGCGCACGTGCAGGGTCACGCTTCCAGATCTCGAAAACGGCCGGGTCGATTGCACTCAAATTTGGCACACCGCTATAGACCGGCGAATAGGGTGCCGTGCACGTCAGTCCGTAGCACACCGACTCCGGTCTGCACGTGCAAGGCTCATCCTCTCGTTTGGCGGCGGGCGTTTTTGCTGCGTTTCCAAAGGTGCTTGCTCAAACAACCTGCGGTCCAGCGATGCGGAGCCCAGCATCGCAGATGCTGTAACCGCAGGTTGTTTGAAAAGACAAACACTATTCGTTAGAATTGTGTTTTTCTATTGAAAAACAACCGGAGCGGTCGTTGTCCGGGCTATGTTTTGCAAAGTTGGCCGCGAATCGAGACATCTTGACGGGGGCCTAGACGAATCGCTCAATTTCCGTAAAAAGTTCAGGGTATGGGCTCCCGGGGGCGATCTACCTGATGGCATCGGTCGCTACTCGCTAAGAAGTCTTTTGCGCGTGGCACGTGCGATTCCATTTTCCCCATGTTAAGTGAACGGGGTTTTGGACACTTTTTGCGCGATCGCCAATGGCGGGAAAACGAGCCAAGAAAGAGGTGGTTTTCTTCCCAGCATTTTATGGCAAACACGTTTGGGTACACGCCAGTGTGCGCTGTACACCCCTCAGAATCTCGGAACGTGTCTTTGCACGAGATCAAAGTTGGAATTTTGCTGTGTCCCATGTTAAGTCAATGGACGGCGATGTTGAGACTTTGCAGAGACATTTTCATTCGATCTTTGTACAAAATTTTAGAGATAGATTTCGCCCAAACTCATATATCTTGTAGAGGAAAGAGCATAGTACATGCCGTTATGCTTCGTTAAGCTGGCAAAACTCATTTTTTCTTATAAAGTTCATTTGAAAATTAAAATTTTTAACATGGAAAGTCAATGGGAGCGTCTTTGTTGCTTAATAACTTTTTACGTTGCAGATATACCAAAGTGAAAAGTTAATAAAATATACAACTTTCGATGCTCTTTCCAACAATGTATAGAACGTCACTGCACGATGTGCCGTTTTTAAGAAAAGCGGTAGAAAATCAGGGCTCGACTGTGACTTGAACCCAACCACATTAGAATATACGAACAGGTGACGGGGATACCTCCCGTGTGCGGATGCGACACTGATTATTGCTAAATATTAGCAGTCGGCCGCCGTGGAAGCGCCTTGCAAAGCTTCTATCTCCACAACTGCTAGACCGATTCACTCGCGGTCTTTTGTGTGGGACAGCTTCTTCCTTTCTTACACACAGTGTGCTATTCTCGATGCGTATGGGTGACCCCTAATGCACGTGCCACGTGCAAAACGAAGAGAAGTCAGTTCGGTAACAAGTCTAATAACTCTGTAGTTAGTTTGCCGATTGCGCTGATACTTGGCATGGTTGTAGGCACCTGCCGCGCAATGCATTTCCATGTGTCACGGTTGGGGTGCCGCTGCACGTGCACACGGGCAGGGTGACGCTTCCAGATCTCGAGAACGGCTGGGCCGATTATGATCAAAGTTGGCACACCGTTAGGGATCGGCGAGTAGGGTGCCGTGCACAAGTCAGATGGGACCCAGTTTGCACGTGCGCACGTGCAGGACGACGCTTCCAGATCTCGAAAACGGCCGGGTCGATTGCAGTCAAATTTGGCATACCACTAGAGACTGGTTAGTAGGGTGCCGTGCACAAGTCAGTAAGTATGTATTTTCATGTGCCGCGGTTGGGGTGCAGCTGCACGTGCGCACGTGTAGGGGTCGTTTCCCGATCTTGGAAACGGCTGGGCCGATTCAGATTAAATTTGGTACATCGCTAGAAACCGGCGAATAGAGTGCCGTGCACAAGTCAATTGGGGCCCAGGCTGCACGTGCGCACGTGCAGGGTGTCGCTTCCAGATCTCGAAAACGGCCGGGTCGATTGCACTCAAATTTGGCACACCGCTATAGACCGGCGAATAGGGTGCCGTGCACGTCAGTCCGTAGCACACCGACTCCGGTCTGCACGTGCAAGGCTCATCCTCTCGTTTGGCGGCGGGCGTTTTTGCTGCGTTTACAAAGGTGCTTGCTCAAACAACCTGCGGTCCCGCGATGCGGAGCCCAGCATCGCAGATGCTGGTAACACGGGAATTTTTAAAGTCACGTGGCACGTGCACCAGATGGTCCGCGGAGGGGAGACCCATACCAGAACGTAGATCACCTGGCCCACTAGAAATCCTGAAAAAATCAGAATATTTGGACCAGCCGTTTTCAAGAGCATCAAGTTGTACTGATCTCAGGCAGCTTTTGCCAAATTGTCAGGGAACTCAGATTTGTTTTTCAATAGAAAAACACAATTCTAAAGAATAGTGTTTTAACTATTGACAACAAACCTTCGGTTACCCAGCATCTGCGATGCTGGGCTCCGCATCGCGGGACCGCAGGTTGTTTGAGCAAGCACCTCTGTAACGCCGCAAAAACGCCACCCGCCAAACGAGAGGATGAGCCTTGCACGTGCAGACCGGAGTGGGTGTGCTAAAAACTGACGTGCACGGCACCCTATTCGCCCGTCTAGAGCGGTGTGCAAAATTTGGGTGCAATCGGCCCGGCCGTTTTCGAGATCTTGAAGCGGCACCCTGCACGTGCGCACGTGCAAGCTGGGTCCCAACTGACTTGTGCACGGCACTCTATTCGCCGGTCTCTAGCGGTGTACCAAATTAAATCGCATTCGGCCCAGCCGTTTCCAAGATCTGGAAACGACCCCTACACGTGCGCACGTGCAGTTGTACCCCAACCGTGGCACATGAAAATACATACTTACTGACTTGTGCACGGCACCCTACTAACCAGTCTCTAGTGGTATGCCAAATTTGAGCACAGTCGGTCCAGCCGTTCTTGAGATATGGAAGCGTCAGCCTGTACGTGCGCACGTGCAAACTGGGCCCCATCTCACTTGTGCACGGCACCCTACTCGCCGATCCCTAACGGTGTGCCAAATTTGATCACAATCGGCCCAGCCGTTCTCGAGATCTGGAAGCGTCACCCTGCCCGTGCGCACGTGCAGCGGCACCCCAACCGTGACACATGGAAATGCATTGCACGGCGGGTGCCTACATCCATGCCAAGTATCAGTGCAATCGGCAAACTAACTACAGAGTTATTCGACTTGTTACCGAACTGACACCTCTTCGTTTTGCACGTGGCACGTGCATTAGGGGTCACCCATACGTATCGAGGGTAGCACACTACGTGTGAGAAAGGAAGAAGCTATCCCACACAAAAGACCGCAAGTGAATCGGTCAAGCGGTTGTGGAGATATAAGCTTTGCAAAGGCGCCCCCAGGGCGGCCGATTGCCAATAATTAGCAATAATCAGCGTCGCGTCCGCACATGGGAGGTGTCCCCTTCACCTGTTCGTATACTCTAATGTGGTTGGGTTCAAGTCACAGTCGAGCCCTGATTTTTTACAGCTTTTCTTAAAAACGGCACATCGTGCAGTGACGTTCTATGCACAAGTGGAAAGAGCATCAGAAGTTGTATATTATATTAACTTTTCACCTATATGTCTTACTAAAGATAAAAGTTATAGAGGAATAAAGACGCACCCATTGACTTTCCATGTTAAAACCACCTCCTTCTTGGCTCGTTTCCCCGCTATTAGCGATCGCGCAAAAAGTGTCCAAAACCCCGTTGACTTAACATGGGGAAAATGGAATCGCACGTGCCGCGCGCAAAAGACTTTTTAGCGAGTAGCGACCGGTGCCATCAGGTAGATCGCCTCCGGGAGCCCATACACTGAACTTTTTACGAAGATTGTACATTTCGTCTAGGCTGCGACCAAGATGTCTCGATTCGCTGCCAGACTTGCAAAACATAGCCCGGAGAACGACCGCTCCGGTTGTTTTTCAATAGAAAAACACAATTCTAACGAATAGTGTTTGTCTTTTCAAACAACCTGCGGTTATTCTAATGTGGTTGGGTTCAAGTCACAGTCGAGCCCTGCTTTTTTACAACTTTTCTTGAAAACGGCACACCGTGCAGTGACATTCTATACATCAGTGGAAAGAGCATCAAAAGTTGTATATTATATTAACTTTTCACCTATATATATTACTAACGATAAAAGTTATAGAGGAATAAAGACGCACCCATTGACTTTCCATGTTAAAAATTTTCATTTTCAAACGAACTTTATTAGAAAAAAACGATTTCTGCCAGCTTAACGAAGCATACCAGCATGTACTATGCTCCTTTCTCTACGAGATATAAGAGTTTGGGCGAAATCTATCTCTAAAATTTTGTACAAAGATCGAATGAAAATGTCTCTGCAAAGTCTCGACATCGCCGTCCATTGACTTAACATGGGACACAGCAAAATTCCAACTTTGACCTCGTGCAAAGACACGTTCCGAGATTCTGAGGGGTATACAGCGCACACTGACGTGTACCCAAACGTGTTTGCTATAAAATGCTGGGAAGAAAACCACCTCTTCCTTGGCTCGTTTTTCCGCTATTGGCGATCGCGCAAAAAGTGTCCAAAACCCCGTTCACTTAACATGGGGAAAATGGAATCGCACGTGCCACGTGCCACGAGATTCTGGCGGGTATACGGCGCACACGAGCGTGTACCTGAACGTGTTTGCCATAAAATGCTGGGAAGAAAACCACCTCCTTCTTGGCTCGTTTCCCCGCTATTAGCGATCGCGCAAAAAGTGTCCAAAACCCCGTTAACTTAACATGGGGAAAATGGAATCGCACGTGCCACGCGCAAAAGACTTCTTAACGAGTAGCGACCAGTGCCATCAGGTAGATCGCCTCCGGGAGCCCATACCCTGAACTTTTTACGAAGATTGAGCGATTCGTTTAGGCCCCGGTCAAGTTGCCCCAATTCGCTGCCAGACTTGCAAAACATAGCCCGGAGAACGACCGCTCCGGTTGTTTTTCAATAGAAAAACACAATTCTAACGAATAGTGTTTGTCTTTTCAAACAACCTGCGGTTACCAGCATCTGCGATGCTGGGCTCCGCATCGCGGGACCGCAGGTTGTTTGAGCAAGCACCTTTGTAAACGCAGCAAAAACGCCCGCCGCGAAACGAGAGGACGAGCCTTGCACGTGCAGATCGGAGTGGGTGTGCTACGAACTGACGTGCACTGCACTCAACTAACCGCCAACCGGTCTCTAGCGGTGTGCCAAATTTGAGTGCAATCGACCCGGCCGTTTTCGAGATCTGGAAGCGACACCCTGCACGTGCGCACGTGCAAAATGGTCCCATCTGACTTTTGCACGGCACCCTATTCGCCGGTCTCTAGCGGTGTACCAAATTTGAGCTCAATCGGCCTGGCCGTTCTCGAGATCTGAAAGCGTCACCCTGCACGTGCGCACGTGCAGCTGCACCCCAGTCTGGGCACATGGAAATACATGCTAACTGACTTGTGCACGGCATCCTACTGATCGGTCCCTAGAAGTGTGCCGAATTTGAGTTCAATCGTCCCGGCCGTTCCGGCACCCTACTGATCGGTCCCTAGAAGTGTGCCGAATTTGAGCTCAATCGTCCCGGCCGTTCCTGAGATCTGAAAGCCTCACCCTGCACGTGCGCACGTGCAAGATTGTTCCTTACTGACCTCCGCACGGCACCCTACTAACCGGTCTCTAGCGGTGTACCAAATTTGAACTCAATCGGCCCGGCCGGTCACGAGATCTGGAAGCGTCACCCTGCACGTGCGCACGTGCAGCGGCACCCCTACCGTGGCACATAAAAATGGATCGCCTAGTAGGTGACTACCTCCATACCAAGTTTCAGCGCAATCGGCCCAGCCGTTTTCAAGATCCGGAAGCGACCCCTACACGTGCGCACGTGCATGAGATGTACACCAATCGTGACACACGGAAACACAAACTAACTGACTTGTGCACGGCACCCTACTGATCGGTCTCTAAAGGTGTGCCGAATCTGAATGCAATCGGCCCAGCCGTTCCTGAGATCTCGAAGCGTCACCCTGCACGTGCGCTCGTGCATCCTGGGGCCCAGATGACCTGTGCAAGGCACCCTACTGCGCGGTCTCTAGCGGTGTACCAAATTTGAACTCAATCGGCCCGGCCGTTCTCGAGATCTCAAAGCGTCACCCTGCACGTGCGCACGTGCAGTTGCACCCCAGCCGTAGCACATGGAAAGGCATGGTCCGGCGGGTGCCTACATCCTTGTGTAGTTTCAGTGCAATCAGCCAAGTAATTACCGTGTTATTGTCATTACAACAAAAGTGACACCTCTCCGTTTTACACGTGTCACGTGCAGTAGGGGTCAACCGCAAGCATTATCCATAGTAAATACTTCTAAGAAGGGTATAAGCTACCCCACACACAAAACCGCAAGTGTATCGGTCCACTGGTTGCGGAGATAGAAGTCGTACAAAACGTCCCCACGGAGGCCGGCCGCTAATATTTAGCATTAAATCGCATCCTTCAATGGGAGGTATCCCCGTCACCTGTTCGTATACTGTCTGAGCCAAGGCCATATATAGGTCTGAGCTCAAATCTCGATAGAGTCGTGCTTTTCTACTAAATTTCTCAAAAACGGCACAACGTGCAATAACGCACTATATATCATTGGAAAGAGCATCAAAAGTTGTATATCCTATCAACTTTTCACTTAAATATATGTTCAACGTACAAAGTTATTAAGCACCAAAGACGCTCCCATTGACTTTCCATGTTAAAAATTTTCAATTTTAAACGAGCTTAAAAAGAACAAACGAATTCTGACAGCTTAACGAAGCATAACAACATGTTCTATGGTCGTTTCTCAACAAGTCCTGAAAGTTTAAACAAAATCGTATCATATAATTTTGTACAATGAACAAATGAAAATGTCTCTGCAAAAACGCCCATTGACTTAACATGGGGAGCGAAAAAAGTTCAACTTCAAACTCGTGCATCTCAAGTTAACGAATTCTGACGGGTATACGGCGCACACGGGCGTGTACCTGAACGTGTCGGACATAAAATGGTGGGCAGCAAGCCATACCTTGTTCCGCGATTTTTTCCGCTATTCGCGATCGCGCAAAAAGTGTCCAAAACCCCGTTGACTTAACATGGGGAAAATGGAATCGCACGTGCCACGTGCCACGAGGTTTTAAGCGAGTAGCGACCGGTGCCATCAGGTAGATCGCCTGCGGGAGCCAATACCCTGAAATTTTTACGAAGATTGAGGGATTCGTCTAGGCTGCGACCAAGATGTCTCGATTCGCTGCCAGACTTGCAAAACATAGCCCGGAGAAGGACCGCTCCGGTTGTTTTTCAATAGAAAAACACAATTCTAACGAATAGTGTTTGTCTTTTCAAACAACCTGCGGTTAGGTCTCTAGCGGTGTACCGAATTTAAGCTCAATCGGCCCAGCTGTTTTCAAGATCTGGAAGCGACCCATACACGTGCGCACGTGCAGTTGCACCCCAACCGAGACACATGAGTATACATACCAGCATCTGCGATGCTGGGCTCCGCATCGCGGGACCGCAGGTTGTTTGAGCAAGCACCTTTGCAAACGCAGCAAAAACACCCGCCGCCAAACGAGAGGATGAGCCTTGCACGTGCAGACCGGAATCGGTGTGCTACGGACTGACGTGCACGGCACCCTATTCGCCGGTCTATAGCGGTGTGCCAAATTTGAGTGCAATCGACCCGGCCGTTTTCGAGATCTCGAAGCGACACCCTGCACGTGCGCACGTGCAGCCTGGGTCCCAATTGACTTGTGCACGGCACTCTATTCGCCGATTTCTAGCGGTGTACCGAATTTAATCTGAATCGGCCCAGCCGTTTCCAAGATCTTGAAGCGACCCCTACACGTGCGCACGTGCAGCTGCACCCCAACCGTGGCACATGAAAATACATACTAATTGACTTGTGCACGGCACCCTACTAACCAGTCTCTAGCGGTATGCCGAATTTGAATGCAATCGGCCCTGCCGTTCCTGAGATCTGGAAGCGTCACCCTGCACGTGCGCACGTGCAAAATGGATCCCATCTGACTTGTGCACGGCAC
This sequence comes from Amphibalanus amphitrite, assembly GCF_019059575.1. Taxonomy (NCBI): domain Eukaryota; kingdom Metazoa; phylum Arthropoda; class Thecostraca; order Balanomorpha; family Balanidae; genus Amphibalanus; species Amphibalanus amphitrite. The sequence goes on along the minus strand of NW_024882415.1, from coordinate 260,444 downwards.
CCTACTAACCGGTCTCTAGCGGTGTACCAAATTTGAAGTCAATCGGCCCGGCCGTTCTCGAGATCTGGAAGCGTCACCCTGCACGTGCGCACGTGCAGTTGCACCCCAACCGTAGCACATGGAAAGGCATGGTCCGGCGGGTGCCTACATCCTTGTGTAGTTTCAGTGCAATCAGCCAAGTAATTACCGTGTTATTGTCATTACAACAAAAGTGACACCTCTCCGTTTTACACGTGTCACGTGCATTAGGGGTCACCGGCATGCATCATCCATAGTAAATACTTCTAAGAAGGGTATACGCTACCCCACACAAAAAACCGCAAGTGTATCGGTCCCCTGCTTGCGGAGATATAAGTCGTACAAAAACGTCCCCACCGAGGCCGGCCGCTAATATTCAGCATTAAACCGCATCCTTCAATGGGAGGTATCCCCGTCACCTGTTCGTATACTGTCTGAGCCAAGACCATATATAGGTCTGAGCTCAAATCTCGGTAATGTCGTGCTTTTTTACTAAATTTCTCAAAAACGGCACAACGTGCAATAACGTTCTATATAACATTGGAAAGAGCATCAAAAGTTGTATAACCTATAAACTTTGCACTTAAATATATCTTTAACGTAAAAAGTTATTAGGAAGCAAAGACGCTCCCATTGACTTTCCATGTTAAACTTTTTCATTTTTAAACGAGGTTAAAAAGACCAAACGAATTCTGACAGCTTAACGACGCATAACAACATGTTCTATGGTCTTTTCTCAACAATTCCTGAAAGTTTAAACAAAATCGTATCATATAATTTTGTACAATGAGCGAATGAAAATGTCTCTGCAAAAACGCCCATTGACTTAACATGGGGAGCGAAAAAAGTTCAACTTCAAACTCGTGCAACTCACGTTAACGAATTCTGACGGGTATACGGCGCACACGGGCGTGTACCTGAACGTGTCGGTCATAAAATGCTGTGCAGCAAACCATACCTTGTTCCGCGATTTTTTCCGCTATTCCCGATCGCGCAAAAAGTGTCCAAAACCCCGTTGACTTAACATGGGGAAAATGAAATCGCACGTGCCACGTGCCACGAGGTTTTAAGCGAGTAGCGACCGGTGCCATCAGGTAGATCGCCTCCGGGAGCCCATACCCTGAACTTTTTACGAAGATTGAGCGTTTCGTCTAGGCCCCGCTCAAGTTGCCCCAATTCGCGGCCAGACTTGCAAAACATAGCCCGGAGAAGGACCGCTCCGGTTGTTTTTCAATAGAAAAACACAATTCTAACGAATAGTGTTTGTCTTTTCAAACAACCTGCGGTTACTAACTGACTTGTGCACAGCATCCTACTAACCGGTCTCTAAAGGTGTGCCGAATTTGAATGCAATCGGCCCAGCCGTTCCTGAGATCTGGAAGCGTCACCCTGCACGTGCGCACGTGCAACCTGGGGCCCAGCAGACCTGTGCAAGACACCCTACTACGCGATCTCTAGCGGTGTGCCAAATCTGAGCACAATTGGCCCGGCCGTTCTCGAGATCTGGAAGCGTCACCCTGCACGTGCGCACGTGCAGTTGCACCCCAATCGTGGCACATGGAAATACATACTAAATGACTGCAACCTACTGATCGGTATCAAGCGTTATGCCAAATTTGAACACAATCGGTCCAGCCGTTCTCGAGATCTGGAAGCGTCACCCTGCACGTGCGCACGTGCAGTTGCACCCCTACCAAGACACATGGAAATGCATCGCCTGGAAAGTGTCTACCTCCATGCCAAGTTTTAGCGCAATCGGCCCAGTAATTACCGCGAGCTATTGCGCTTATTACAAAACAGGCACCTCTTGGCTTTGCACGTGGAACGTGCGTTAGGGGTCACCCATATGCATCGAGAGTAGCACACTATGTGAAAGAAGGGAAAAAGCTACCCCACACAAAAAACGGCACGTGTATCAGCCCAGTGGTTGCCGAGATATAAGTCGTACAAAAACGTCCCCACGGCGGCCGGCCGCTATTTAGCAGTAAAATCGTGTCGCATCCTTCTATGGGAGGTATCCCCGTCACCTGTTCGTATACTGTCTGAGCAAAGGCCATACGTTACGGTCCAAACTCCATAGGTGAGGCGGACATACGAATTTACGAGAGTTTAGCGACGAAATGATTCACTTAATTGTTAAGTAATGGGTACCATTAGGTAGACCATAAATTTTATCTAGCATCTCACCGTAGATGCAGTAAAAAGTGCTTTACTTTTCAATGTATATAAAGACTTGCTCAGCTCAATCAGTTCACTCTGTATTGGCTCAAGCCGTATCATGCGAACGCAATACAAACTAGAGCACCGACAGCGCAGCGCTCCCCAACTCACTGCTCGCCCAGTCCACCCGGGCCGCCGCCACGACGCCCCCCCGCAAGTAGGCATCCCGCACTGCACCGACAGCCGCGGGCGACCAGCTGACCGGCCAGCTGACCGGCCAGCAGCCGGCGGGCGGCAAGCCGCGGATGGCCGACCCGCCGGCGCGGCGAGGGAGGGGAGGGACGCAGCTGAAAGACCCGACTACATATATATCAAAGAAACATTATATGTAATCATCGATGACGCGACATAAATCTGCTTTATTGGGGTTAGCGGTGTAGTCTGTGATGCCATCACAATGAAAATAGCCTAGTTTTGTAGAGCATCAAATTCTGATTCCATAACGACTCTCGCTAGTCCATTTTCAATTGTAAATAAGCCTTTTATTGCGATGCAAAGTCCCGAAATGGTGCCGACGGCGGCCGGTCCCCCGATGGTACCATACCATAGATGGTAAACAGGTTAGTTCACATTCCCGCCGCTATGCGGGCGGCGGCGGCGCCACCTGTCCTCGTGTCCGCCTGACACCGTAACGATATAGGTCTGAGCTCAAATCTCGGTAATGTCGTGCTTTTTTGCTATATTTCTCAAAAACGGCACCACGTGCAATAAAGTTGTATATATCATTGGAAAGAGCATCAAAAGTTGTATAAAATATCAACTTTTGACTTAAACATATCTTTAACGTAAAAAGTTATAAAGCAGCAAAGACGCTCCCATTGACTTTGCATGTTAAAAAATTTCTTCTTTAAACGAGCTCAAAAAGAACAAACGAATTCTGACAGCTTAACGAAGCATAACAACATATTCTATGGTCTTTTCTCAACAAGTCCTGAAAGTTTAAACAAAATCGTATCATATAATTTTGTACAATGAGCGAATGAAAATGCCTCTGCAAAAACGCCCATTGACTTAACATGGGGAGCGAAAAAAGTTCAACTTCAAAGTCGTACTACAAAAAGTATCGACTTCTTACGGGTATACGACGCACAGGGGCGTGTACCTGAACGTGTCGGCCATAAAATGGTGTGCAGCAAACCATACCTTGACCTGCGATTTTTCCCGCTATTCGCGATCGCGCAAAAAGTGTCCAAAACCCCGTTGACTTAACATGGGGAAAATGGAATCGCACGTGCCACGTGCCACGAGGTTTTAAGCGAGTAGCGACCGGTGCCATCAGGTAGATCGCCCCCGAGAGCCCATACGCTGAACTTTTTACGAAAATCGCAATGCACGTTTAGGCCCCACCCAAAATGTCTCGATTCGCTGCCAGACTTGCAAAACATAGCCCGGAGAACGACCGCTCCGGTTGTTTTTCAATAGAAAAACACAATTCTAACGAATAGTGTTTGTCTTTTCAAACAACCTGCGGTTACAGCATCTGCGATGCTGGGCTCCGCATCGCGGGACCGCAGGTTGTTTGAGCAAGCACCTCTGTAACGCCGCAAAAAACGCCCGCCGCCAAACGAGAATGAGCCTTGCACGTGCAGACCGGAATGGGTGTGCTACGAACTGACATGCACTGCACTCTACCCGGCCGTTTCCGAGATCTGGAAGCGACACCCTGCACGTGCGCACGTGCAACCTGGGTCCCAATTGACTTGTTCACGGCACCCTATTCGCCGGTCTCAAGCGGTGTACCAAATTTGAGCCCAATCGGCCCAGCCAATTTCAAGATCTGGAAGCGACCCCTACACGTGCGCACGTGCAGCTGCACCCCATCTGTGGCACATGAAAATACATACTAACTGACTTGTTCACGGCACCCTTCTGCCCAGTCTCTAGTGATATGCCAAATTTGAGCGGAGTCGGTCCAGCCGTTCTTTAGATATGGATGCGTCAGCCTGCACGTGCGCACGTGCAAGCTGGATCCCATCTGACTTGTGCACGGCACCCTACTAACCGGTCTCTAGCGGTGTACCAAATTTGAGCTCAATCGGCCCGGCCGTTCTCGAGATCTGGAAGCGTCACCCTGCACGTGCGCACGTGCAGTTGCACCCCAACCGTAGCACATGGAAACGCATGGTTCGGTGTGTGCCTACATCCTTTTGAAGTTTCAGCGCAATGAGCCCTTCCATTGCTGTGTTACTGTCATTACAACAAAAGTGAGACCTCTCCGTTTTACACGTGTCACGTGCAGTAGGGTTCACCCGCAAGCATCGTGCATAGTACAATACTTGAAAGAAGGGTATACGCTACCCCACACAAAAAACCGCAAGTGTATCGGTCCCCTGGTTGCGGAGATATAAGGCGTACAAAAACGTCCCCGCGGAGGCCGGCCGCTAATATTTAGCATTAAATCGCATCCTTCAATGGGAGGTATCCCCGTCACCTGTTCGTATGCTGTCTGAGCCAAGACCATATATAGGTGTGAGCTCAAATCTCGGTAATGTCGTGCTTTTTTACTAAATTTCTCAAAAACGGCACAACGTGCAATAACGCTCTATATATCATTGGAAAGAGCATCAAAAGTTGTATGTCCTATCAACTTTTCACTTCAATATATCTTCAACGTACAAAGTTATTAAGCATCAAAGACGCCCCCATTGACTTTCCAGGTTAAAATTTTTCAATTTTAAACGAGCATAAAAAGAGCAAACGAATTCTGACAGCTTAACGAAGCATAACAACATGTTCTATGGTCTTTTCTCAACAAGTCCTGAAAGTTTAAACAAAATCGTATCATATAATTTTGTACAATGAGCGAATGAAAAACTCTCTGCAAAAACGCCCATTGACTTAACATGGGGAGCGAAAAAAGTTCAACTTTGACCTCGTGCAAAGACACGTTACGAAGTTCTGAGGGCTATACGGCGCACACTAGCGTGTACCCAAACGTGTTTGCCATAAAATGCGTGGAAGAAAACCACCTCTTCCTTGGCTCGTTTTCCCGCTATTGGCGATCGCGCAAAAAGTGTCCAAAACCCCGTTGACTTAACATGGGGAAAATGGAATCGCACGTGCCACGTGCCACGAGGTTTTAAGCGAGTAGCGACCGGTGCCATCAGGTAGATCGCCTCCGGGAGCCCATACCCTGAAATTTTTACGAAGATTGAGGGATTCGTTTAGGAGAGGCTCAACTTGTCTCGATTCGCGGCCAGACTTGCAAAACATAGCCCGGAGAACGACCGCTCCGGTTGTTTTTCAATAGAAAAACACAATTCTAACGAATAGTGTTTGTCTTTTCAAACAGCCTGCGGTTACCCGGCATCTGCGATGCCGGGCTCCGCATCGCGGGACCGCAGGTTGTTTGAGCAAGCACCTTTGTAAACGCAGCAAAAACGCCCGCCACCAAACGAGAGGATGAGCCTTGCACGTGCAGACCGCAGTCGGTGTGCTACGGACTGACGTGCACGGCACCCTATTCGTCGGTCTATAGCGGTGTGCCAAATTTGAGTGCAATCGACCCGGCCGTTTTCGAGATCTGGAAGCGACACCCTGCACGTGCGCACGTGCAGCCTAGGCCCCAATTGACTTGTGCACGGCACTCTATTCGCCGGTTTCTAGCGGTGTACCAAATTGGAGCTCAATCAGCCCCGTCAATTTCAAGATCTGGAAGCGACCCCTACACGTGCGCTGGTGCAACTGCACCCCAACCGTGGCACATGAAAATACATACTAACTGACTTGTGCACGGCACCCTACTAACCAGTCTCTAGCGGTATGCCAAATTTCAGCAGAGTCGGCCCAGCCGTTCTTGAGATCTGGAAGCGTCAGCCTGCACGTGCGCACGTGCATAGCGGGTCCCATCTGACTTGTGCACGGCACCCTACTTACCAGCCTCTAGCGGTGTGCCAAGTTTGATCACAATCGGCCCAGCCGTTCTCGACATCTGGAAGCGTCACCCTGCCCGTGCGCACGTGCAGTTGCACCCCTACCAAGACACGTGGAAATGCATCGCCTGGAATGTGTCTACCTCCATGCCAAGTTTTAGCGCAATCGGCCCAGTAATTACCGCGAGCTATTGCACTTATTACAAAACAGGCACCTCTTGGCTTTGCACGTGGAACGTGCGTTAGGGGTCACCCATATGCATCGAGAGTAGCACACTATGTGAAAGAAGGAAAAAAGCTACCCAACACAAAAAACCGCACGTGTATCAGCCCAGTGGTTGCCGAGATATAAGTCGTACAAAAACGTCCCCACGGCGGCCGGCCGCTATTTAGCAGTAAAATCGTGTCGCATCCTTCTATGGGAGGTATCCCCGTCACCTGTTCGTATACTGTCTGAGCAAAGACCATACGTTACGGTCCAAACTCCATAGTGAGGCGGACATACGAATTTACGAGAGTTTAGCGACGAAATGATTCACTTAATTGTTAAGTAATGGATACCATTAGGTAGACCATAAATTTTATCTAGCATCTCACCGTAGATGCAGTAAAAAGTGCTTTACTTTTCAATGTATATAAAGACTTGCTCAGCTCAATCAGTTCACTCTGTATTGGCTCAAGCCGTATCATGCGAACGCAATGCAAACTAGAGCACCGACAGCGCAGCGCTCCCCAACTCACTGCTCGCCCAGTCCACCCGGGCCGCCGCCACGACGGCCCCCCGCAAGTAGGCATCCCGCACTGCACCGACAGCCGCGGGCGACCAGCTGACCGGCCAGCTGACCGGCCAGCAGCCGGCGGGCGGCAGGGCGCGGATGGCCGACCCGCCGGCGCGGCGAGGGAGGGGAGGAACGCAGCTGAAAGACCCGACTACATATATATCAAAGAAACATTATATGTAATCATCGATGACGCGACATAAATCTGCTTTATTGGGGTTAGCGGTGTAGTCTGTGATGCCATCACAATGAAAATAGGCGCCTAGTTTTGTAGAGCATCAAATTCTGATTCCATAACGACTCTCGCTAGTCCATTTTCAATTGTAAATAAGCCTTTTATTGCGATGCAAAGTCCCGAAATGGTGCCGACGGCGGCCGGTCCCCCGATGGTACCATACCATAGATGGTAAACAGGTTAGTTCACATTCCCGCCGCTATGCGGGCGGCGGCGGCGCCACCTGTCCTCGTGTCCGCCTGACACCGTAACGATATAGGTCTGAGCTCAAATCTCGGTAATGTCGTGCTTTTTTACTATATTTCTCAAAAACGGCACCACGTGCAATAAAGTTGTATATATCATTGGAAAGAGCATCAAAAGTTGTATAAAATATCAACTTTTCACTTGAATATGTCTTCAAGGTACAAAGTTATTAAGCACCAAAGACGCTCCCATTGACTTTCCATGTTAAAATTTTTCATTTTTAAAGAAGCCTAAAGACAACAAACGAATTTGCACAGCTTAAAGAAGCATAACAACATGTTCTATGGTCTTTTCTCAACAAGTCCTGAAAGTTTAAACAAAATCGTATCATATAATTTTGTACAATGAGCGAATGAAAAAGTCTCTGCAAAAACGCCCATTGACTTAACATGGGGAGCGAAAAAAGTTCAACTTTGACCTCGTGCAAAGACACGTTACGAAGTTCTGAGGGGTATACGGAGCACACTAGCGTGTACCTGAACGTGTTTGCCATAAAATGCTGGGAAGAAAACCACCTCCTTCTTGGCTCGTTTTCCCGCTATTCGCGATCGCGCAAAAAGTGTTCAAAACCCCATTGACTTAACATGGGGAAAATGGAATCGCACGTGCCACGTGCCACGAGGTTTTAAGCGAGTAGCGACCGGTGCCAACAGGTAGATCGCCTGCGGGAGCCCATACACTGAAATTTTTAAGAAAATCGAGCCACAAGTTTAGGCCTGACCCAAGTTGCCCCAATTCGCGGCCAGACATGCAAAACATAGCCCGGAGAAGGACCGCTCCGGTTGTTTTTCAATAGAAAAACACAATTCTAACGAATAGTGTTTGTCTTTTCAAACAACCTGCGGTTAGACCGGCATCTGCGATGCCGGGCTCCGCATCGCGGGACCGCAGGTTGTTTGAGCAAGCACCTTTGTAAACGCAGCAAAAACGCCCGCCACCAAACGAGAGGATGAGCCTTGCACGTGCAGACCGGAGTCGGTGTGCTACGGACTGACGTGCACGGCACCCTATTCGTCGGTCTATAGTGGTGTGCCAAATTTGAGTGCAATCGACCCGGCCGTTTTCGAGATCTGGAAGCGACACCCTGCACGTGCGCACGTGCAGCCTGGGCCCCAATTGACTTGTGCACGGCACCCTACTCGCCGATCCCTAACGGTGTGCCAACTTTGATCACAATCGGCCCAGCCGTTCTCGAGATCTGGAAGCGTCACCCTGCCCGTGCGCACGTGCAGCGGCACCCCAACCGTGACACATGGAAATGCATTGCGGGACGGGTGCCTACATCCATGCCAAGTACCAGCGCAATCGGCAAAATAACTACAGAGTTATTAGACTTGTTACCGAACTGACACCCCTTCGTTTTGCACGTGGCACGTGCATTAGGGGTCACCCATACGCATCGAGAATAGCGCACTACGTGTCAGAAAGGAAGAGGCTATCCCTCATAAAAGACCGCAAGTGAATCGGTCAATCGGTTGTGGGGATATAAGCTTTGCAAAGGCGCCCCCGCGGCGGCCGACTGCCAATAATTAGCAATAATCAGTGTCGCGTCCGTACATGGGAGGTATCCCCGTCACCTGTTCGTATCCTCTAATGTGGTTGCGTTCAAGTCACAGTCGAGCCCTAATTTTTTACAACTTTTCTTGAAAACGGCACATCGTGCAGTGACGTTCTATACATTGTTGGAAAGAGCATCGAAAGTTGTATATTTTATTAACTTTTCACTTTGGTATATCTGCAACGTAAAAAGTTATTAAGCAACAAAGACGCTCCCATTGACTTTCCATGTTAAAAATTTTCATTTTCAAACGAACTTTTTTAGAAAAAAACGATTTCTGCCAGCTTAACGAAGCATACCAGCATGTACTATGCTCCTTTCTCTACAAGATATAAGAGTTTGGGCGAAATCTATCTCTAAAATTTTGTACAAAGATCGAATGAAAATGTCTCTGCAAAGTCTCGACATCGCCGTCCATTGACTTAACATGGGACACCGCAAAATTTCAACTTTGACTTTGTGTTTAGAGGTGTTACGAGATTCTGGCGGGTATACGGCGCACACTGGCGTGTACCGGAACGTGTTTGCCATAAAATGCTCAGAAGAAAACCACCTCTTCCTTGGCTCGTTTTTCCGTTATTGGCGATCGCGCAAAAAGTGTCCAAAACCCCGTTGACTTAACATGGGGAAAATGGAATCGCACGTGCCACGCGCAAAAGACTTTTTAGCGAGTAGCGACCGGTGCCATCAGGTAGATCGCCTCCGGGAGCCCATACACTGAACTTTTTACGAAGATTGAACGATTCGTCTAGGCCCCCGTCAAGATGTCTCGATTCGCTGCCAGACTTGCAAAACATACCCCGGAGAACGACCGCTCCGGTTGTTTTTCAATAGAAAAACACAATTCTAACGAATAGTGTTTGTCTTTTCAAACAACCTGCGGTTAGGCCGTTCCCCCGATGGTACCATATCATAGACGGTAAACAGGTTAGTTCACATTCCCGCCGCTATGCGGGCGGCGGCGGCGCCACCTGTCCTCGTGTCCGCCTGACACCGTAACGATATAGGTCTGAGCTCAAATCTCGGTAATGTCGTGCTTTTTTACTAAATTTCTCAAAAACGGCACAACGTGCAATAACGCTCTGTATATCATTGGAAAGAGCATCAAAAGTTGTATAACCTATAAACTTTTCACTTGAATATGTCTTCAAGGTACAAAGTTATTAAGCACCAAAGACGCTCCCATTGACTTTCCATGTTAAAATTTTTCATTTTTAAAGAAGCCTAAAGACAACAAACGAATTTGCACAGCTTAAAGAAGCATAACAACATGTTCTATGGTCTTTTCTCAACAAGTCCTGAAAGTTTAAACAAAATCGTATCATATAATTTTGTACAATGAGCGAATGAAAAAGTCTCTGCAAAAACGCCCATTGACTTAACATGGGGAGCGAAAAAAGTTCAACTTTGACCTCGTGCAAAGACACGTTACGAAGTTTTGAGGGGTATACGACGCACACTAGCGTGTACCCAAACGTGTTTGCCATAAAATGCTGGGAAGAAAACCACCTCTTCCTTGGCTCGTTTTCCCGCCATTGGCGATCGCGCAAAAAGTGTCCAAAACCCCGTTGACTTAACATGGGGAAAATGGAATCGCACGTGCCACGTGCCACGAGGTTTTAAGCGAGTAGCGACCGGTGCCATCAGGTAGATCGCCTGCGGGAGCCCATACCCTGAAATTTTTACGAAGATTGAGCGATTCGTTTAGGAGAGGCTCAACTTGCCCCAATTCGCGGCCAGACTTGCAAAACATAGCCCGGAAACGGACCGCTCCGGTTGTTTTTCAATAGAAAAACACAATTCTAACGAATAGTGTTTGTCTTTTCAAACAACCTGCGGTTATAAAATGCGTGGAAGAAAACCACCTCTTCCTTGGCTCGTTTTCCCCGCTATTGGCGATCGCGCAAAAAGTGTCCAAAACCCCGTTGACTTAACATGGGGAAAATGGAATCGCACGTGCCACGTGCCACGAGGTTTTAAGCGAGTAGCGACCGGTGCCATCAGGTAGATCGCCTCCGGGAGCCCATACCCTGAAATTTTTACGAAGATTGAGGGTTTCAAACAACCTGCGGTTATAAAATGCGTGGAAGAAAACCACCTCTTCCTTGGCTCGTTTTCCCGCTATTGGCGATCGCGCAAAAAGTGTCCAAAACCCCGTTGACTTAACATGGGGAAAATGGAATCGCACGTGCCACGTGCCACGAGGTTTTAAGCGAGTAGCGACCGGTGCCATCAGGTAGATCGCCTCCGGGAGCCCATACCCTGAAATTTTTACGAAGATTGAGGGATTCGTTTAGGAGAGGCTCAACTTGTCTCGATTCGCGGCCAGACTTGCAAAACATAGCCCGGAGAACGACCGCTCCGGTTGTTTTTCAATAGAAAAACACAATTCTAACGAATAGTGTTTGTCTTTTCAAACAGCCTGCGGTTACTCTGAGGGCTATACGGCGCACACTAGCGTGTACCCAAACGTGTTTGCCATAAAATGCGTGGAAGAAAACCACCTCTTCCTTGGCTCGTTTTCCCGCTATTGGCGATCGCGCAAAAAGTGTCCAAAACCCCGTTGACTTAACATGGGGAAAATGGAATCGCACGTGCCACGTGCCACGAGGTTTTAAGCGAGTAGCGACCGGTGCCATCAGGTAGATCGCCTCCGGGAGCCCATACCCTGAAATTTTTACGAAGATTGAGGGATTCGTTTAGGAGAGGCTCAACTTGTCTCGATTCGCGGCCAGACTTGCAAAACATAGCCCGGAGAACGACCGCTCCGGTTGTTTTTCAATAGAAAAACACAATTCTAACGAATAGTGTTTGTCTTTTCAAACAACCTGCGGTTACTCTAATGTGGTTGGGTTCAAGTCACAGTCGAGCCCTGCTTTTTTACAGCTTTTCTTAAAAACGGCACATCGTGCAGTGACGTTCTATACATTGTTGGAAAGAGCATCGAAAGTTGTATATTTTATTAACTTTTCACTTTGGTATATCTGCAACGTAAAAAGTTATTAAGCAACAAAGACGCTCCCATTGACTTTCCATGTTAAAAATTTTAATTTTCAAATGAACTTTATAAGAAAAAATGAGTTCTGCCAGCTTAACGAAGCATAACGGCATGTACTATGCTCTTTCCTCTACAAGATATATGAGTTTGGGCGAAATCTATCTCTAAAATTTTGTACAAAGATCGAATGAAAATGTCTCTGCAAAGTCTAGACATCGCCGTCCATTGACTTAACATGGGACACAGCAAAATTCCAACTTTAATCGCGTGCAAAGACACGTTCCGAGATTCTGAGGGGTATACAGCGCACACTGGCGTGTACCCAAACGTGTTTGCCATAAAATGCTGGGAAGAAAACCACCTCTTCCTTGGCTCGTTTTCCCGCCATTGGCGATCGCGCAAAAAGTGTCCAAAACCCCGTTCACTTAACATGGGGAAAATGGAATCGCACGCGCCACGCGCAAAAGACTTTTTAGCGAGTAGCGACCGATGCCATCAGGTAGATCGACTCCGGGAGCCCATACGCTGAACTTTTTACGAAGATTGAGCGATTCGTCTAGGCCCCGCTCAAGTTGCCCCAATTCGCGGCCAGACTTGCAAAACATAGCCCGGACAACGACCGCTCCGGTTGTTTTTCAATAGAAAAACACAATTCTAACGAATAGTGTTTGTCTTTTCAAACAACCTGCGGTTACGGTTGTTTTTCAATAGAAAAACACAATTCTAACGAATAGTGTTTGTCTTTTCAAACAACCTGCGGTTAACCTCTGTAACGCCGCAAAAACGCCACCCGCCAAACGAGAGGATGAGCCTTGCACGTGCAGACCGGAGTGGGTGTGCTAAAAACTGACGTGCACGGCACCCTATTCGCCCGTCTAGAGCGGTGTGCAAAATTTGGGTGCAATCGGCCCGGCCGTTTTCGAGATCTTGAAGCGGCACCCTGCACGTGCGCACGTGCAAGCTGGGTCCCAACTGATTGTGGACGGCACCCTATTCGCCGGTCTCTAGCGGTGTACCAAATTTAATCGCATTCGGCCCAGCCGTTTCCAAGATCTGGAAACGACCCCTACACGTGCGCACGTGCAGTTGTACCCCAACCGTGGCACATGAAAATACATACTTACTGACTTGTGCACGGCACCCTACTAACCAGTCTCTAGCGGTATGCCAAATTTGAGCACAGTCGGTCCAGCCGTTCTTGAGATATGAAACCGTCAGCCTGCACGTGCGCACGTGCAAACTGGGCCCCATCTGACTTGTGCACGGCACCCTACTCGCCGATCCCTAACGGTGTGCCAAGTTTGATCACAATCGGCCCAGCCGTTCTCGAGATCTGGAAGCGTCACCCTGCCCGTGCGCACGTGCAGCGGCACCCCAACCGTGACACATGGAAATGCATTGCACGGCGGGTGCCTACATCCATGCCAAGTATCAGTGCAATCGGCAAACTAACTACAGAGTTATTAGACTTGTTACCGAACTGACACCTCTTCGTTTTGCACGTGGCACGTGCATTAGGGGTCACCCATACGTATCGAGGGTAGCACACTACGTGTGAGAAAGGAAGAAGCTATCCCACACAAAAGACCGCAAGTGAATCGGTCAAGCGGTTGTGGAGATATAAGCTTTGCAAAGGCGCCCCCAGGGCGGCCGACTGCCAATAATTAGCAATAATCAGCGTCGCGTCCGCACATGGGAGGTGTCCCCTTCACCTGTTCGTATACTCTAATGTGGTTGGGTTCAAGTCACAGTCGAGCCCTGATTTTTTACAGCTTTTCTTAAAAACGGCACATCGTGCAGTGACGTTCTATGCACCAGTGGAAAGAGCATCAGAAGTTGTATATTATATTAACTTTTCACCTATATGTCTTACTAAAGATAAAAGTTATAGAGGAATAAAGACGCTCCCATTGACTTTCCATGTTAAAAATTTTCATTTTCCAACGAACTTTATTAGAAAAAACGATTTCTGCCAGCTTAACGAAGCATACCAGCATGTACTACGCTCTTTCCTTTACAAGCTATAAGAGTTTGGGCAAATTCTATCTCTAAAATTTTGTACAATGAACGAATGAAAATGTCTCTGCAAAGTCTCGGCATCGCCGTCCATTGACTTAACATGGGACATAGCAAAATTCCAACTTTGATCTCGTGCAAAGACACGTTCCGAGATTCTGAGGGGTATACAGCGCACACTGGCGTGTACCCAAACGTGTTTGCCATAAAATGCTGGGAAGAAAACCACCTCTTCCTTGGCTCGTTTTCCCGCCATTGGCGATCGCGCAAAAAGTGTCCAAAACCCCGTTCACTTAACATGGGGAAAATGGAATCGCACGTGCCACGTGCCACGAGATTCTGGCGGGTATACAGCGCACACGGGCGTGTACCCAAACGTGTTTGCCATAAAATGCTGGGAAGAAAACCACCTCCTTCTTGGCTCGTTTCCCCGCTATTAGCGATCGCGCAAAAAGTGTCCAAAACCCCGTTCACTTAACATGGGGAAAATGGAATCGCACGTGCCACGCGCAAAAGACTTCTTAGCGAGTAGCGACCGGTGCCATCAGGTAGATCGCCTCCGGGAGCCCATACCCTGAACTTTTTACGAAGATTGAGCGATTCGTCTAGGCCCCGCTCAAGTTGCCCCAATTCGCGGCCAGACTTGCAAAACATAGCCCGGACAACGACCGCTCCGGTTGTTTTTCAATAGAAAAACACAATTCTAACGAATAGTGTTTGTCTTTTCAAACAACCTGCGGTTACATCTGACGTGTTTTCATCGCTCTAGCACGTCTTTATCAAAAGTTATAGCCAAAAACTGGTGGTGACCGTTCATGACCTGAGATGACCTCAGGGGCACACAGAGGGGTCACAGGTGCATTTTTTCCGATTCAGTGTGTGTTAGGTTAGGTTAGGTTAGGTTAGGTTAGGTAGAAAAACACAATTCTAACGAATAGTGTTTGTCTTTTCAAACAACCTGCGGTTACCAGCATCTGCGATGCTGGGCTCCGCATCGCGGGACCGCAGGTTGTTTGAGCAAGCACCTCTGTAACGCCGCAAAAACGCCACCCGCCAAACGAGAGGATGAGCCTTGCACGTGCAGACTGGAGTGGGTGTGCTAAAAACTGACGTGCACGGCACCCTATTCGCCCGTCTAGAGCGGTGTGCAAAATTTGGGTGCAATCGGCCCGGCCGTTTTCGAGATCTTGAAGCGGCACCCTGCACGTGCGCACGTGCAAGCTGGGTCCCAACTGACTTGTGCACGGCACTCTATTCGCCGGTCTCTAGCGGTGTACCAAATTTGAGCTCAATCGGCCCAGCCAATTTCAAGATCTGGAAGCGACCCCTACACGTGCGCACGTGCAGCTGCACCCCAACCGCGGCACATGAAAATACATACTTACTGACTTCTGCACGGCACCCTACTAACCAATCTCTAGTGGTATGCCAAATTTGAGCACAGTCGGTCCAGCCGTTCTTGAGATATGGAAGCGTCAGCCTGCACGTGCGCACGTGCAAACTGGGTCCCATCTGACTTGTGCACGGCACCCTACTCGCCGAGCCCTAACGGTGTGCCAACTTTGATCACAATCGGCCCAGCCGTTCTCGAGATCTGGAAGCGTCACCCTGCCCGTGCGCACGTGCAGCGGCACCCCAACCGTGACACACAGAAATGTATTACCCGGCGGGTGCCTACCCCCATGCCATGTATCAGCGCAATCGGCAAAATAACTACAGAGTTATTAGACTTGCTACCGAACTGACACCTCTTCGTTTTGCACGTGGCACGTGCATTAGGGGTCACACATACGCATCGAGAGTAGCACACTACGTGTGAGAAAGGAAGAAGCTATCCCACACAAAAGACCGTGATTGAATCGGTCAAGCAGTTGTGGAGATAGAAGCTTTGCAAGGCGCCCCCACAGTCGGCCTACTGCTAATATTTAGCAATAATCAGTGTCGTATCCGCACACGGGAGGTATCGCCGTCACCTGTTCGTATACTCTAATGTGGTTGGGTTCAAGTCACAGTCAAGCCCTGCTTTTTTACAACTTTTCTTGAAAACTGCACACCGTGCAGTGACGTTCTATACATCAGTGGAAAGAGCATCAAAAGTTGTATATTATATTAACTTTTCACCTATATATATTACTGACCATAAAAGTTATAGAGGAATAAAGACGCACCCATTGACTTTCCATGTTAAAAATTTTCATTTTCAAACGAACTTTATTAGAAAAAACGATTTCTGCCAGCTTAACGAAGCATACCAGCATGTACTATGCTCCTTTCTCTACAAGATATAAGAGTTTGGGCGAAATCTATCTCTAAAATTTTGTACAAAGATCGAATGAAAAGGTCTCTGCAAAGTCTCGACATCGCCGTCCATTGACTTAACATGGGACACAGCAAAATTCCAACTTTGATCTCGTGCAAAGACACGTTCCGAGATTCTGAGGGGTATACAGCGCACACTGGCGTGTACCCAAACGTGTTTGCCATAAAATGCTGGGAAGAAAACCACCTCCTTCTTGGCTCGTTTTCCCGCCATTGGCGATCGCGCAAAAAGTGTCCAAAACCCCGTTCACTTAACATGGGGAAAATGGAATCGCACGTGCCACGTGCCACGAGGTTTTAAGCGAGTAGCGACCGGTGCCATAAGGTAGATCGCCTCCGGGAGCCCATACACTGAACTTTTTACGAAGATTGTACATTTCGTCTAGGCCCCACCCAAAATGTCTCGATTCGCTGCCAGACTTGCAAAACATAGCCCGGAGAACGACCGCTCCGGTTGTTTTTCAATAGAAAAACACAATTCTAACGAATAGTGTTTGTCTTTTCAAACAACCTGCGGTTAACTCTATTCGCCGGTTTCTAGCGATGTACCAAATTTAATCTGAATCGGCCCAGCCGTTTCCAAGATCGGGAAACGACCCCTACACGTGCGCACGTGCAGCTGCACCCCAACCGCGGCACATGAAAATACATACTTACTGACTTGTGCACGGCACCCTACTAACTAGTCTCTAGTGGTATGCCAAATTTGAGCACAGTCGGTCCAACCGTTCTTGAGATATGGAAGCGTCAGCCTGCACGTGCGCACGTGCAAACTGGGTCCCATCTGACTTGTGCACGGCACCCTACTCGCCGAGCCCTAACGGTGTGCCAACTTTGATCACAATCGGCCCAGTCGTTCTCGAGATCTGGAAGCGTCACCCTGCCCGTGCGCACGTGCAGCGGCACCCCAACCGTGACACATGGAAATGCATTGCGCGGCGGGTGCCTACAACCATGCCAAGTATCAGCGCAATCGGCAAACTAACTACAGAGTTATTAGACTTGTTACTGAACTGACTTCTTTTCGTTTTGCACGTGGCACGTGCATTAGGGGTCACCCATACGCATCGAGAGTAGCACACTACGTGTAAGAAAGGAAGGAGCTATCCCACACAAAAGACCGCGAGTGAATCGGTCCAGTGGTTGCAGAGATATAAGGTTTGTACAGGCACCCCACAGGCGGCCTACTGCTAATATTTAGCAATAATCAGTGTCGCATCCGCACACGGGAGGTATCGCCGTCACCTATTCGTATACTCTAATGTGGTTGGGTTCAAGTCACAGTCGAGCCCTGCTTTTTTACAACTTTTCTTAAAAACGGCACATCGTGCAGTGACGTTCTATACATTATTGGAAAGAGCATCGAAAGTTGTATGTTTTATTAACTTTTCACTTTGATATATCTGTAACGTAAAAAGTTATTAAGCAACAAAGACGCTCCCATTGACTTTCCATGTTAAAAATTTTCATTTTCAAACGAACTTTATTAGAAAAAAACGATTTCTGCCAGCTTAACGAAGCATAACGGCATGTACTATGCTCTTTCCTTTACAAGATATAAGAGTTTGGGCGAAATCTATCTCTAAAATTTTGTACAAAGATCGAATGAAAATGTCTCTGCAAAGTCTCGACATCGCCGTCCATTGACTTAACATGGGACACAGCAAAATTCCAACTTTGACCTCGCGCAAAGACACGTTCCGAGATTCTGAGGGGTATACAGCGCACACTAGCGTGTACCCAAACGTGTTTGCCATAAAATGCTGGGAAGAAAACCACCTCTTCCTTGGCTCGTTTTCCCGCTATTGGCGATCGCGCAAAAAGTGTCCAAAACCCCGTTCACTTAACACGGGGAAAATGGAATCGCACGTGCCACGTGCCACGAGGTTTTAAGCGAGTAGCGACCGATGCCATAAGGTAGATCGCCTCCGGGAGCCTATACACTGAACTTTTTACGAAGATTGTACATTTCGTCTAGGCCCCAATCAAGATGTCTCGATTCGCTGCCAGACTTGCAAAACATAGCCCGGAGAACGACCGCTCCGGTTGTTTTTCAATAGAAAAACACAATTCTAACGAATAGTGTTTGTCTTTTCAAACAACCTGCGGTTACATCTGACGTGTTTTCATCGCTCTAGCACGTCTTTATCAAAAGTTATAGCCAAAAACTGGTGGTGACCGTTCATGACCTGAGATGACCTCAGGGGCACACAGAGGGGTCACAGGTGCATTTTTCCGATTCAGTGTGTGTTAGGTTAGGTTAGGTTAGGTTAGGTTAGGTTAGGTTAGGGACACAAAAATAAAAAGTTGAAAAATTAACTTTTTTTAGCCCTCGTTTGGTTATGTATGCCCGTTTTACTTTGGAATCGTGCAAAGAAGTCGCGAGAAGGAGTGACGTGTTTTCCCGTGGATGCGTGGGACACAAGAAAATGCGCTTGGAACAACCGTAAGTCACGCCACGACTGATATTTTCGACTTACCTCTGAGTTTGGCCTTGGTCGCACCTGCGCCATTCCTGCCGCGCCAGTCAGTTCTGTTTACGTGCACCGGCTGACCGCAGTCAGCTGATTGGTGGTCGTAAGCAGTTCAAAGGGAGCGCGCGACAGGAGTATTAACAGCGCCATCTATTAGCGACAAGTGAAGCGTAACTTGACGGGTCACCAGCTGAAGTGGCGCTGTGGTGTCACCTACATCGGTGCGAGGGTGCTGCCATCTACAGGGAGCCAGCACCAAACTTCATCCAGGCGTGCAGCGTAGTCGTCACTCGTCAAGGATGCCTGACAAGGATCTATCCAGTAGCGACGATGTGCGGCGACTATCCCCCGCAGAGGTCCGCAAATTAAGTAAGGATCAGCTGATCTTTGCGCTCCGAACGTTAATAGATGAGCCAGCCAGCGAAACTGAAGCGGGACCGCAAACAGTGCATATAGCCAGAATCGAGACCAAGCTGGATAACATCCTCTCCAAATGGGATAGAGAGAAGGATATGATGCAGACGGAGATACGGACTCTTCGAAAAGACAACGAGAAAATGGCAGAAACGGTGGCGCAGCATCAGAAAATGCTGGAGATCATGGAAAGTGAAAGGAGGGCCGGAAACCTGATCGTTTCTGGTTTGCCTGAAGAACGCATGGAGGAGGCAGTGACGGACGGTGAAAAAGTGAAGAAGTTGTTGTCGGTGATGGGGATGGAGGGTGTTGAAGTAAAGTCGGTGGAGCGACTGGGAGCTCGGCGCCCTCCCAATGGTGCCGCTCCCAGCCGCCCGCACCAGAGGCTGGTGAAGGTGGTGCTGGCCAACAGCACCGATAGGCAGCGGGTGCTGGAGAACACGAAGAAACTGAAGGACGCGGGCGACACCATGAGGCGAGTGTATGTCAAGAAGGATGTCCATCCTCTGGTGAGGAAAGAGCTCAGTCGACTGCGGGAGGTAGAGAAGAGGGAGCACGGTTCGTCGGAAGGTCATCTCAGGCTCAAAAGAAACGATATATACCATTCGAAAGCTGACGGTGAGCTGAATCCAAAAATGTAATTTTTATCAAAATCGACCGATGGCCTTTTTTGCAAATTGCGTTTTTGTAAAAACTTAATAATCTTTTATTCAACGGGCTGTCCTGGACATTCTTGAAAACATAAACATGTATTTTTGAGTTCCAGTGAAAGCTGAATGCCAGAAGAACAATATTTAGCCAAGCAACATTTCCAAACATTAATATGCGTCTCCCACAGCCGAAAATAAGGCGCAATCACACAGCTCAGTGTCACGATGGACCAAAGTCAGCCACACAGAAGCGTGAAATGACCCTTATCGACTCACAGACCCGGCGCTCTAGGCCCGCCTGACCGGCCACGGAAAGAACGTTCGGCTCTCGTTCTACTAAACAAATGTCATATTTGTCAGTTTAACTGTCCATATCGCTATTAAAGTTATTCAGGATACCTGTGAAGAAAATTCATTGTTCTGTCATCCTCACATCATGCATTAATTTGCATTTGTTCATGTCTACTTTGCTCAATTGAGCTTGGTATCATGCCCATATAAGGAAAATTGGCCGCGCTAAAATGTCAGAGGCTGCACCGGCCTCAGTTCGGGTGGAGTGGGGGTAGCGCCCGGCGGGGCAGTGTAACCTTTGACCGGTCGCACGGCCGAGCAGCTGTCACCAGTACAGCCTCTGACAGTGAAACCCCGCTCACTTCCCCTGGGCGGGCACTGATCGCAGCTGGATGGAACAAAACATGCATAAGAAAAATGTAAATTAAAGCATGTTGTAAATCGAGCAGAACAATGAATTTTCTTCACAGGTATCCTGAATAACTTTAATAGCGATGTGGACAGTTAAACTGACAAATATGACATTTGTTTAGTAGAACGAGAGCCGAACGTTCTTTCCGTGACCGGTCAGACGGGCCGAGAGCGCCGGGTCTGCGAGTCGATAAGGGTCATTTCACGCTTCTGTGTGGCTGACTTTGGTCCATCGTGACACTGAGCTGTGTGGTTGCGCCTTATTTTCGGCTGTGGGAGACACATATTAACGTTTGGAAATATTGCTTCGCTAAATATTGTTCTTTTGGCGTTCAGCTTTCAATGGAACTCAAAAATATATGTTTATGTTTTCAAGAATGTCCGGGACAGCCCGTTGAATAAAAGATTATTAAGTTTTTACAAAAACGCAATTTTCAAAAAAGGCCATCGATCGATTTTTATAAAAAATACATTTTTGGATTCAGCTCACCGTCAGCTTTCGAATGGTATATACCGTTTCTTTTGAGCCTGAGATGACCTTCCGACGAACCGTGGGAGAGGGATAAGCCGGAAAATCAGGGCAGAAATGTTCGCTATGATTTCAAAGAGAGGAAGGTTTACGTTGACAGTGTGGTTGTAGATTCATATCAGGGCAGCTTTTTCTGAGGACTCACGGATAAAACACATGGAATCAAAGTGATATCTGCAAATGTGAACGGTAACCTTTCTTGTTTGGAAAATTTAGAGTGTATTACTTTTCTTCAGGAGTTCGACCTCGTAGTCTTAATCGAACTTAAATGTAGTTATGTGCTGTCAGTACCTGGTTTTAATGTCATAAGAAGTGCTGGAAAGGAAATGAGAGGAGGTATAGCAGTTCTGCTTAAAAATCACATGTGACGCTATGTTTGTGATGTAGACGCCAGGCATGATCAGGTGTGGTTCCGCCTGTCGTGTGTCCCTGATTGGATATTTGGGGCATGTTATATACCCCCCGGGGATTCATTGTATTTCAGTCCCCAGAGTTTTAGCGATGTGCAGGAGAAAATGGCCTCAAATGATAAAGTATTTCTAATCGGTGATTTCAATAGTAGGATGCCGAATTTGAGCATATTCAATGATCTATCTAGAGGAGTTGAATATGACGTTAATGTCGATAAAGGATCCAATGCCCATGGTAGAGAGTTGGCAAATATGTGCATGCTATCGCGATTATATCCGGTTAACCATGTCATCTACGATAAAAAGCCTTTTCCTGGAGGCCTGACATTCAGGAAAAGGGCAAACTGGATTTCACAGTTAGATTGGTGTCTTTGTTCATTCGAAATCCTGTCCAACATTAAAGAGTTTAGTGTACTAAACAGATCACCATTACGGGGGGACCACGCGGCTCTAGCGGTGACGTTAGGAGTGCCGGTTCCCAGCATTGACCTTACACTAGAGAGAGCTAAACTGCTTAACTCGTACACTGAGCCCAGGCAGAATTTGGCGCGTGCTCCGGTTTCTTTCGGCTCTATTGATCAAGAACATTATAGGGAAGAGGCACTTCCGAATGTAGGGGAATAGTTAAGAAATCAAGAAATGCTATTGAATCACTGGCCACCCGAACAGACCGAGGAGGCACTATCCGAATTTTGTTACAATGTAACAGATACCATCTACCGAACATGCCAACGGGCACGAAAACGTATTTCCCAGCAAGGTGTCGACGGACATCGCGAGTCACTTGGCGCACATTCAAGATGGCAGAAACTCTTAGGTATAGGAGATCCAAAGGCTATCTGGAAAGCCATTAACTGGCGTGGAGAATTTGAGCTCCCTAATGGTAAAGACGGGCCATCTGATTTGGAATTTAAATCACACTTCAATAATTTACTAGATTCGACTGAAGGTAGGGGTATAGAATGTCCAACAGTAAATATGTATGTTCCCATTCTCGATGACCCGATTACCATCGATGAAGTAGTGACAGAAGTTAAACGCTTGAAAAGCTGTAAGGCGGCGGGCACGGATGGAATTCCTCCAGGGGCCTTAAAACTGTTACCTTCGGATTGGCTTAACGTTTTATGTGTTCTACTCAATATGGTTTTTACAATAGGCTATCCGGTGCAGTGGACTGCAGCTAAGATGTTTACCATTTTTAAGAAAGGAAACAAGCATGATACTAATAACTATCGCGGAATTAGCATTCAGGTGGCATTGGCTAAATTGTATGAAGCGGTACTAAACAGAAGATTCTGTGCGTGGTTTAAGCCAGATCTTGAACAAGCTGGAGGACAGGAGGGTAGAGGGTGCCCAGAACAGCTGCTGACACTGCGGCTCTTAAAGGTAGTGTGCCAGCTTTCTTGGACCGTATGGAGTTAATGGCCCAGATAAGGAGAACCGGATTTTTAGAACTTATCCATACCTTCAAAACTCATGGAAACGTCTTAAATTCTTCAAATTTTGAGTACCCCAGTGCGAAATTCGCCCCGACGGGTTGTCGGTCGTACCCCAACCACATTTCACACCACTATGAACAACAAATGCACACACTGAAATCGCTATTACCGATATGCTCATCCAATCAAGTTTCGATAAACCCGTTCATCATCATCTCCTGCGGTTTCGAACACGCCTGTTAGGTGGCTTCTGATGCTCGTCGAGGTCGGAATTTCCAAATACGCGTGGTGCGTCGGGCCGCGCGCTCTGACTTCGGCCAAGAAAAATGCGTCAGCTGATCATTGTCATTTCTGCCACTTGCGTGTGGTGAAATGGGGTCATAACTTATAAGACGGCTTTTTCATATCAATTATTTTACATAAAATCATATTTCAAACCATAAATAATGTTCGACAGCCAAATAAAAGAAACAATACCAATACGGGCTTACAGTTTAAGGCTCGACATTGTGTTGTCTACGATTAGACAGCTGATAACT
This sequence comes from Amphibalanus amphitrite, assembly GCF_019059575.1. Lineage (NCBI taxonomy): Eukaryota > Metazoa > Arthropoda > Thecostraca > Balanomorpha > Balanidae > Amphibalanus > Amphibalanus amphitrite. The sequence goes on along the minus strand of NW_024882415.1, from coordinate 237,026 downwards.
CATTCCCGTACGTCGTATGGTCGTAACACTATAATGACCTTTGCTTATTGTCACAAGTGCGCCGCATTCGCGATTGTTGCCCGACGCCTGTTTGCAGGTGAGCCCACTACAGTTGTTATACATATCTAAAAACCGAAAAACTTTTAGGCGAAAAAGGCACTATTCCAGGCCCATTTTTGATTTTTTTGCGATATTAGGTAAAAACAGAAGCTTCTTATCCTAGGAAAAATAAAATGGGAAATCTTTCAAAGGTGGCACACTACCTTTAATAGATTACGCACGGAAAACAAAACAGAGCTTGTATATCATGTTTGTTGATTATGTCAAGGCCTATGACAAGGTAGATAGGAACTTGCTTTTGAGGCTATTGGCTTCAAAAGGATGCGGGCAAAATTTTATTCGAGCCATTGCAAACAGTTTTAAAGATACAGTCAACGTCCTAGGAAGCGAATCATTTCATTCATACCGTGGGGTTAAGCAGGGTGCAGCTAACAGTTGCTCGTTGTTCACCTTTTATATAAATGAAACAATTAAAAAGCTGAAGGAGTTCGGCGTGGATGGTTATCTCGGGAATTTGCATTCTTTGCTTTTTATGGACAATACGGTTATATTAGCTACTTCAAGAACGAGCATGGAATTGAAACTCAAGCTGCTGTATGATGCTGCAAAAGAGATAAATATGTCCATGCATCCAACCAAATCCCAGTTTATGACAGTTAATGTAACTGACAAAAGGCCTTTTGAGATAGAAAATGCTAGAATATGCTACACTGATAGTTATATATATTTGGGATCAAACATATCAAATGCGCCCATCAAAAATCAAGTGCAAGCACACATTGATTCAAAGCGAGGACATATCAGAAAGTTTTCCGCTTTTCTGAGGAAGAACAAGGATGCACCGCTTAAAGTGAAAAGAGAGGTGCTGGAGAGTGCATTAAAAGCGTCCATTTTGTACGGGTGCGAAAGCTGGCTTTGTAATGATATGCAGTGCGCGAATAGTGTAATGATAACGGCCCAGAAACAAATGTTGGGGGTTCGTACACAGACCTGCACTGACCTAGTTCAAGTAGAATTGAGCTCGGGATCAGCAAAAGCATGGGTGCAGCAAAGACAAAAGGATTTTTTCAAGAAAGTAATGTCACAAAGTAGTTACGGTCAGAGCCCTTTGTTTAGAGCAGCTGAGCTGGCTCGATCGGCCGGATCCCCCGCGGGACGTTATTTACAGGGCCTCGTGAACAGCACAGACAGACCGATAGAAAAGGACCTAGAAATTGTAAAGGCTAGGATAAGCCAAGCTCATACGTCAAGGAGAGAAAATTACATCTTGTTTAATCCAAATTTGACCTTACACCCGATTTACGCAGACACAACTGTACCGGAAGCTGATAGATAAGCATTTAGTCAGATTCGTCTTGGCTCACATTTCCTGGAAGATGGGCGAGGATCGAAAGAGATAGGCGTGTTTGCGCTTGTGGACAGGTGCAGACTAAGGAGCATGTGTTACTTAACTGCCCATTCACACAGGACAGCTCGGACCCGGCACTCCAGACTTACCTATGCCAACCTAAGGGTTCTTATGGATTCAGAAAATAATGCAGATCTGGTCAACTACTGTCGCCTCGTACTTGAGCAGACGCATGATCTTAATGCCAATAGAGGAAGGTAGTTTTAGGAAGGTAGTTGTGTGTTTTTATATTGTCTTGTGTTTTAGACTTTTGCGTGTCTGGCTTCGAATTTAACTAGACATTTAGTGCACGTGTATGTTACTTTTAATGGACACTGATTTACGTGCATTTTAAGGTTTGTGTTTTATCCGCGTTTATTTCTATTTTAAGTTACATCATTTGTACATGCACCTGGTGTCAATAAACTCTACTACTACTACTACTACTACTACTACTACTACTACTACTACTACTACTACTACTACTACTACTACTACCGATGTTTGAGAGGGTTCTGAATACCATTCGTCTAAAAAAGGCGCATTTCAATTTTCTCTCATTGACTTATAATGGAGAGGTCGCAAAATTGACCTGACCTTAGGTCACCGATATCAAAATTCCGAGGTATACATTTTGTACATACTGTTACTCTTATCAGTCACTGAAAGTTTCAAGGCGATCGTTCAGTCGGCGTAGCTATGGCGAGGATTGCAACTTTTTTTCTGAGGTGAGGTCTTTTGACGTGACCTGGTGATCTGACCTTGAGAGCCCTGGGTCTGAAATTTGCACAACATGTGTAAAAAGGATGCATGAACAGGTGTGCCAAAAACAGCGGCGCGGAGCACTTCACTTCACTTCACTTCAGTATATTTTGGAAACCAAGAACAAGAAACATCGGAGAAAATAATCACGGATCGGCGCAAAAGCAAAATGCTTAAATCAAAGCGCTTTTCCTACAAAACATAAACACAAATACACGCACAAAAAATGAAATATTAACACAAAAATTAAGTACAAAATAAAACCACCTGGCAACAGGTTACGACGGCCCCGCCAGCAGCCCGCCGAGCAGCCCTCCGGACATAGTCACAGGTGTCCGGGCCCCGGGCAGCAACAATCGGGTACGATGTCGTGTAGTGTGTGTGTGTGTGTGTGTGTGTTATTGCTGTGTGTGCGTGTTGAAGCGTTGAGTATGTACAATGTATGCATAGAGATGATGTGTTATGCTGATTCCCTGGTTCTCAGTAAGATCATGGCCGAATAGGAGTGCACTAAGCTTGCATTTGTAGGAAATGTTTTCGAAGTTTGGTATGATTGTTCGCGCCGCGTTGAGAAGGAGTGATCTTTGGTGTGTGTATAGGGGGCACCGGAGTATGTAGTGTGCAGTGTCTTCTTGGTGATGTCCACATGTGCATGCTGGGCTTTGTGTAATTTGGTGTTGATATAGATGTGCATGTAGATGTGATAGACCGACTCGTAGTCTGGTGTGGTATGTGTTAGCCCTTTTGGTCCCTACTGAATGCAGTGTTGGTGGCTCCGGTGCCCCAAATCGCTGCCAGACTTGACGAGTGAATTCACGGCGGGATGGGGTATTGCGAAGGGTTTCAGGAAGAAGATTCCATTGCCGAATGGTGGTAGGGAGCAGGGGAGGTGTTCAAACACACACCCCCCCCCCCCCGGCCCGGCGCGGGGCGAAGGGGGGGGGGGCAAATTTTTGATTTTTTCGACGAGGGCAAATTTTTGCCACTGGTTTGCTTCCAGAACACGTGCGGAAAAGATGCAGTATGAAGTGTGTTCTTAGCTTAAAAAGGGAGGCGTAAAAACGTCCCTTGCTTCTGCGTGGGGTAAAGTTCGTACATATTTGTTTCTTTCATCTCGCTTTTTCATCATTTTTTATACAAATTTAGTCCGAACCTTATGATGGGAAGGATTCACAAGGACAGAGCCACCGCTAAGCGAAGCTTGTTCGCAGTTGTTTTTTTTTTGTCATTTCATCAGTTCGTCTCGTTTCTTTAGAAGAACTACCATATGCGTTGTGTACTAAGGCGTCACTACCCTGGTCCCCAATCCCACAACCCGCCCTCGTTCTCTGGTCCTCAAATTACTTTCAAAATATACTTGGTTTCAAAATAATTCCGCGCTTTTGGCGCGCTAATTCAGAAAAAAGCCACAACGTGTCAAAACACGACGGCACAAAAAACAACGTGCTATGGTAAAAATGTTGCCGTAAACTGAAATAAGACTTATTTCTAGACAGTCACGGGGAGGCGCCCCGTGCCCTTAAAAAGGTGCCCCTGACAGCGTTGCCCCCCCCCCCCAACAAAAACCAAAAAGTTACGCCCCTGCTTGGATCCGCCAGCGAGGTTTTGTGTTTTTGGTCGGACCCCCCCCCCCCCCCCCAATCCCAAAACCGTGGCGGAGCCCCTGCACGGCACCCTACTAATCGATCTCTAACTGTATACCAAATTTCAGCGCAATCGGTTCAGCCGTTCTCAAGATCTGAAATCGACCCCTGCACGTGCGCACGCGCAGCAGCACCCCCATTGTGGCACATGAATATGCATTGCCTAGTGGGTGCCTCCCTACAGCCAACTTTCAGCGCAATCGGCCAGGTAGTTACCGAGATATTGCAACAATTACGAAACTGACACCTCCTCGTTTTGCACGTGGCACGTGCATAACGGATTAACGGGTCACCCACATGCATCGGGAATAGTCCAATACTTGGTAGAAGGAATGAAGCTACCCTACAAAAATTCCCGCATGTAAATCGGTCAAGTGGTTGCTTAGATATAAGCCTTGCAAAAGCGTCCGCACGGCCGGCCTCTCATACTCAGAATTTTCCCGTTAAAGGTAGTGTGCCAGCTTTCCTGGACCATATGGAGTTAATGGCCCAGATAAGGAGAACCGGATTTTTGGAACTTATCCATACCTTCAAAACTCATGGAAACGTCTTAAATTCTTCAAATTTTGAGTACCCCAGTGCGAAATTCACCCCGACGGGTTGTCGGTCGTACCCCAACCACATTTCATACCACTATGAACAATAAATGCACAAACTGAAATCGCAATTACCGATAGGCTCATCCAATCAAGTTTCGATAAACCCGTTCATCATCATCTCCTGCGGTTTCGAACACGCCTGTTAGGTGGTGCGGTAGACTGCGCCCAAAGCCAGGGCCCCGGTAACGTGAGGTAGCCGAGTCGGGGCAGCGTGCGCTGACCCAAGCCGGGGCCGCGCGTCCTCCCGGTGTCATGTGATAGCCCGGGGCTGCCCGCGGGGATGCGGTAGACCGCGCCCAAAGCCGCGGCCACGGCTTGGGTCAGCGCACGCTGCCCCGACTCGGCTACCTCACGTTACCGGGGCCCTGGCTTTGGGCGCGGCTTCTGCTCATACTTTGTGGTGCGGTGGTGGTGCGTCGGGCCGCGCGCTCTGACTTCGGCCAAGAAAAATGCGTCAGCTGATCATTGTCATTTCTGCCACTTTCATGTGGTGAGATGGGGTCATAACTTTAGAGACGGCTGTTTCATATCAATTATTTTACATAAAATAATATTTCAAACCATAAATTAATGTTTGACAGCCAAATAAAAGAAACAATACCAATACAGGCTTACAGTTTAAGGCTCGACATTGTGTTGTCTACGATTAGACAGCTGATAACTCATTCCCGTACGTCGTAACCACTGAACTCTATAATGTGGAATGCGCATCGGCCGCCAAATGGTGTCCAACGGTGCCGCCATGTTGCGCAGACCAGAAAGCGGCCGCCGCCTGTGCTGGGGAATAGGGAATTCGGGACCTCGATTTACGTTTGCGGTCGCTGCATCCGTTACGCTCAAGCTATGTGGACACGGAACCCGGCATCTTACGCAGAATTGAGTGGAGAACAAGATGAAGCCCTAAAAAATCATCAGCTATAAGGAACTAATACGTTAAACCCTTATAAGTCAATGGGGAAATATGAAAATTGTTATTTTGGCGCCAAGAATGATCTGAAACTATCTCAAGCATATAAAATCATGATTTCATGCACTCTTTGCAAGGTTCTATGCTTCATATTTGCATTGTTGCCCTTGCGTGACGTCATTTGTGACGTCACAAGGGTCACCATTTTTCTTCCATAACTCCCGATCAAATTGAGCTAACGAGTCGGGAAAGCCACCAATGGACTCAGAAAGACCTGCCGAATCGAATGATATGCGACATGACCTCTTTCGACCAACTTCGTGACCTGGGGGTGCTGACCTGACCTTGACCTGAGGTCAACACCCTAAGTTGACCTGACCCGAACAAAAAGTATATCACTCGATGCGCCTGAGCTAGCTGAACACGATGATGCCAAAATCGCGGCTCTACGCGGCTCGCGGCCATTTTTGGCGAAGTTATTTACCAAAAACCGAACCCGTGCCTTAGATCACTTGACCTGACCTCAGAGGTCACCGGTTGACCTGAGACCCTTACAGCGGGTTCCTGCCAGTCACTCTGCATTATACTTTGCCGCATACGACCACTTTACCGCTTAATTCTAGTTTAATTAGCGGTGCATTAGCGAGGTGGGTTCAATCAACCCCCTCGGCCGGGGCAAATGTAGGTCAGGCGAGTGAATTTGAGGAATTCTGAAGATACGATCGTGTTCCCCACTCAATTCTGCGTAAGATGCCGGGTTCCGTATCTACATAACTTGAACGTAACGGATACGGCGGCCGCAAACGTAAATCGAGGTCCCGAATTCCCTATTCCTCAACACAGGCGGCAGCCGGTTTCTGGTCTGCGCAATATGGCCGCCACCGTTAGACACTACGGCCAATAGGGTTGAAGCGGCATTGCTCCCCTGTGGTCGTAACTCTATAATGACCTTTGCTTATTGTCACATGTGCGCCGCATTCGCGATTGTTGCCGACGCCTGTTTGCAGGCCAGCCCACTACAGTTGTTATACATATCGAAAAACCGATAAACTTTTAGGCGAAAAAGGCACTATTCCAGGTCCATTTTTGATTTGTTTTTGCGATAATAGGTAAAAACAGAAGCTTCTTATCCTAGGAAAAATAAAATGGAAAATCTTTCAAAGGTGGCACACTACCTTTAATCTAAGGAAAGACTCCGCTCGCTTCGCTCGCTCCGTAATAAAACTTACCTTAGCTTTTATCCTGACAGCTTCTCTGCTCGAAAATCCTAAAGATGAACTTGATCCTGATGTTTCGCGTGACATCTTGAATTCAGCTTCATCTGGAATGACCGAAGTAGTTTAAAGCAGTGGTGCTAGTTATAAAAAATATATATCCAGTGTCCTTCCAGAGTCCGTTATTTTCGTCGACTGTCTGTCCAAAAATATCCAAGCAAGCCATTTGTTCAAACATATCTGAGAGCCTTTTAAAGGGACCCTCCCACCTTCAAAAAAGTTTATGAATTGGCATGAAAATGATGTCGCTCGGTTCAGAAAGAGCGAAAACGAATATCTACCAAATTTCACCGAAAAATATTCACCGGTTTTCAAGATATTAGAATTTTACTTTTGTTTACTTTTTTGGGATCTCCGCTGTTTCTAGCGACTTTATTTTAGAAGTGCGGCGTTTGCGGCAGATGTTGCGCGCAAATAGCATATACCACCGCGTGCTACAAAACGTTTTAGTCAAACATTTAAAAAGCGTTAGATATCTGCGCTGACGTCACACATTCAGAGGGGTATTCCTAAGCATTAGCCCCTCTGAATCAAAATGCTGCAATTTTGAAATTCAATATTTCCGATTTAAGGCATTTCTCGATGTTGTGAGTGCCGAAACCGGTAATTGTGAGCCAGGGATCCCATTTTGGCTATCTCAACTCAAATCTAATGTTAAGGTGGGAGGGTCCCTTTAATGTTTTTTCCCCACTAATAGCTGAGCAGGAATATTTTTGTTTCGGACGGTATGCTCGGGGCAAAGTGGACGGGGCAAAGTGGCCAGCTCCGAAATGGCCATAAGTTGTTTCCATGTGGGCAACATACGTTACCGATTTTGAAATGTGTCGTTATGTAGGGGAGACTTGGAAGGTATAGGCCCCCCGGAGGCACGGGCCATCGCAGTTTTGAAGAAGTGTTGCGTATTTTTACACATTTGACAGCGTAAACTGGTAGCGGCCATTCCGTTATGCAACGCACGTGATTTTCAAAATCTTCCTCAGTCTTCTTTGGCAATGAGCGGTGATAAAGCGTTTTTACCCTCTTCGAGTAACATACGGAACGTACAGAAAATTCGTGATAAATTTGACCCAGGCTCGTTTTATGTCCGACCAGCTCTAACATAAAGTTAAAAACATGCAAATTAGGATTGGATAGACACTTTGAAGCTTAGTTGCAAGATTATGAGCTGAGATGCTACGCACATTCTGGCGTCCTAACCGGGAGGTTCGGGCCACCCACCCCCGTTGATCCTAAATCAATGAAATGATGCTTTCATTGAATGTCCTCTTCAATAAGCTTTATTTTTGCCGAGCAAGGTCGAACATTTAACTACAAATTTCATTCGAACAGAAAAATATTATTTATCGTATTTCGTGGAGCATGATTGAGTTTACCAAAATACTTATGTGCCCAAGTGACCTCCATGAAGGCCGCTGTTGGCCGCTTATGCGGTGGCTAGGCTCTAAGAGAGATCAAGGTAGATACCAGCTACGATTATTATTCTCATTGTCGAGAAAAGAATATGAAACATAGCAGCGGCCCATACCTCCCGGTGTATTTTGATGGATCGAAAAACCGCATGATTTATTGAAAGTTATCTCGAGACAAAATAGTTGGTCCCAGATGCCTAATATCAGGCACACTTTGCAGGCGAAAAGCAATTTCACGTACACAAAGTGAAAAACCGGGTCTAGCCACTGCCCACTGGAAGAAAATTGTCTTTACACAAAACCGGCCCATACCTCCCGGGTCTCCCCTATTCATCTCGGCCACTTTTTGGTTTTATGAATCACTTAACTGGCTGTCATTCGAGAACATGATCGACTATAGAGACTGTGTCCTCGTGCACTCACTGCTGTATCAGGAGAATGCACCGATTCACCTAAAAGCACTAGCCACGTATCGCGCGGACATATCACTAGAGCGTAGTACGAGAGCGACCGGTCTCCTTAATGTACCGCGGGCCCGTCTGGAGCGAACTCGCTTGGCCGCACCCATCCGGTCGCTGAGCACGTGGAATGCTCTCGACGAAAAAACGCGTGTCTGCAGAAGTGACTTTACCTTCAAGAAAAACGTGAAAAAGTCGATACTTACCAAACTCTAGAGCACGCACACACCTACCATCATTTTAAACATGAGTGTTTTATATTACATTGCGTCACCATCTTTTAGCCTTGTCGTTAAGCCAGTCGTTACATGTCTTTTTTAGCTTTTTATAGGTATCACTCACGCCACTGCGTCCATGTATATTTTATTCTGTATATCATGGCAGCCGGTATGTGTATTTGTATGACGCTGTGGTGTAACAAGCCAATTGTATATTGGAAACCACAAAGATATGCGAAATAAATAAATAAATAAATTAACCCTCGCCGGACCTATTGGTTTTTTACATACGCGCCGGCCGAGGGGGGTGCGGGTACGACCCCCCCCCCTCGCCGTTTCGCCCCTGGTGGAGCTAAAAAGCGAGCGGAAAAAAAGCGAGCGTGTGCGCCTTTACGAGACGCAGAGATTGGTACCCGATTTTAAGGTCCTAGGTCAACCGGTGACCTCTGAGGTCAGGTCAAGTGCCCCAAGGTACGGTTCAGTTTTTGGTGAATAACTAACGCAAAAAACGGCCGCAGAGCCGCGATTTTGGCAGCATCGTGTTCGCCTCGCTCAGGCGCGTCGAATGATATACTTTTTGTTTGGGTCAGGTCAACTTAGGGTGTTGACCTCAGGTCAAGGTCAGGTCAGCACCCCAGGTCACGAAGTTGGTCGAAAGAGGTCATGTCGCACATAATTCGATTCGGCAGGTCTTCCTGAGCTCATTAGTGGCTTTCCCGACTCGCTAGCTCAATTTGATCAAGAGTTATTGACGAAAAACTAATATGACCTTGATGACGTCATAAATGACGTCACGCAAGGTCAACATTGCAAAAGTGACGCATCTAACCTTGCAAGGAGTGCATCAAATCACGATTCTGTGAGCTTGAGATAGTTGGAGATCGTTCCCGGCGCCAGAATAGCAGTTTTCATTTTTCCCCATTGACTTATAATGGTGAGGTCACGCAAATGACCTGACCTCATATGACCTTTAGGAAAAATCCGAGATATACAAGTTGTGAGACTCATAATGGATACTAGATCCTGCAACTTTCATTTCCCTGTGACATCTCCTCTGGCAGTGAGGGCGTTGCGAAGTTGCGACATCTGAAGACCGTGCAGAGGTTCACTTATGACGTCATAGGTTAGTGACCTGACCTGACCCAAAAATGCTGTTGGTGTCAAAAGATCCGGCTTGAATCAAAGGTCAGGTATGCCAAGTTTCAGCTCTATCGCCAGCGTGTTCAGAGCTATCGCGAAAAACCCTATGGGGGGGGGGCGGCACCCGCCCCCCCCCCCTCGGCCGGCGAGGGTTAACCTCGTCGGCACAGCAAGGTTGATGTACCCCCTAAGGTATTTTGCAAATAACTTGCGTAAAAAGCAGCTGATCACGACGACACTTTCAGTACCCTCGCGTTGATCAATTTTACACCTACCCTGAAAATTTCATTACCCTGACCAGGGTTTCGGAGTCGTGGTAGTTGTTACGAAACTAATTCGCCTGATTGGTTTAGTCACTCTGAATGCTGCTCTGGTTACAATAAATTGAGCTATATCTGCGAGTTTCAAAATCATGCGGCTAAATCGGCGCACCTCCACGACCCAAACACGATGACCGTCAACTGGTTTATTGCGGCGATCAGCTGATGCAAAACTGGGTCAGTGTGCCACGTGTGCCCTGTGGTTCACACCTTCCTCACCAGAGGCGCGCCACAGTCCACGGAATCTGACCCGCAATCTGCTCCATCCTAAAACAGAGCCAATAGGTGGCGCTGGGGAGGTGACCAAACAAGCACCAGGTGGCGCTGGGGGGCGGCCGGCACTAAATATGGTCCACATTTCACAGCATTCTCCGCCCCGTTGGAGTATAGAGAACATCGATACGTGATACTCCAACACACTTTAGGCCTAGCAACAATCATGGCACAGAGATCAAATAGCGAAACACATCAGCTTGGCCAGAAATGACGAGTGCATCAGCAAACAACTGATCAACAAACCCGGTCAGTATACACACACAAGGATACACTTAACTACAACGAAAGAGAGACGACTCTGTCTGAAAGCCTAACCAGACGCTCCACTCTCTAATCGCACTCTAGATCGTGGAGACACTGAATCGCGCGAGTACGGACACCCTTCGCAGTACGTAGGTCCGCGGATCGTACGACACCATCAGACCCTTTATACAGCCGCACAACCACACCAACCGGCCACATTAAGCGCGGAACGTTCTTCTCATGATTCATGAATCAAAACGACTGAGCCTACCCTCAAGCTACCGTGATGGCAGAATTGGCGAACGGAAGTGGGTAACTGGCGCAAGTAGGCGGACGACCAAACTTCCCAAAACCGATCCATGCGCTCCTTACGAAGTCTGGCGCGAGCCGGCAGCGACTGTCGCGCTGCTGCAGCTGGATCTAACTGCTCTCCCGGCTGAAAGCCGGACCCCTTGCCTATCAGAAAGTGACTGGGAGTCAAGGGTTCGGTCGCATCCGCATCATCACCAGCATAGACCAATGGATGCGAGTTTATGCAGGACTCGACCTCGCTGAGAAGCGTCTCCAACTCAATCCTCGTCAGGCAGCGCTTACCTAGCGCCTTTCTCAGTCCCGACTTAACCGACCTAATCAGTCTTTCCCACCATCCTCCCCACCAGGGGGATAGTGGAACGATAAACTTCCACGCCGGTGCCAAATGTCCGAACTGTCTCTGCAAGAGAGAATCAGCGCCTTTCAGCGTCGCAGCATTATCGGAGTAAATCTCAGTGGGCATTCCCCTCCTGGCTGCAAAACGCCTGAGCGCCAGCATGAAGTCATCTAAAGACAGGGAGTCTACCAGCTCTACATGCACTGCCCTGGTTACCGCACATGTGAACAGGCACACGTACAACTTTTTGCGCGGCTCATCTACACAGAACACCGGCCCTGCGAAGTCTATGCGGGGACAGCAAACGGGGGTGCCTCAGTCACCCTCGACTTCGGAAGCGGCGCCACTGGCGCGTTGCATGCTCGAGTATCCTGCCTTTGACATGGAACACATCCCCTTTTCACTCTCTTTGCGAGGCGTCGCAGTCCGAAAATCCAATACGACCCTCTGAGTGAGCTGATCAGGGCAGACACGCCAGCGTGTCGTATCAGCAAGTGCTGCTCACGGACTAGTAGCTCCAAACACGTTACAGGTCGGCAGAACGACGGGATGAACCTCGTCGTAGGACAGATCAGACATCTGCAGTCTGCTGTTCACCCTGATCAGTCCGTCATCATCAACAAATGGCACGAGACGGTACAGGCACGACCCTTTCGCGACGTCTCTGCCCGATCGCAGCGCTCTCAGCTCGTCCGGGTAGGCCTCACCCTGTACCAGGACTAGCAGCTGACGTCTCGCTTGCACAATCTCGTCAGGGTCTAACTCCAGCTGAAGCCGTTTAGCGGCACTCTGCCGCGTTCTGGGCCCCTTACCTCGAGCGCCTGCACCAGGCGTCCTGGCGTTCCGAATGAACCTCCTCACCCAGGCCGTGACGCGCACCGCCTTGGAGAAGGATCCACAGCGCTGGAAGTCGAGCGAACACGGGGCCGGAGTAGCTGCTGTCAGAACAGCCTCCTCACCCAGTAGCCGTGGCGCCTCTGGCTCCGGCTCCGCAGCTGCGACAGGTTGACCTGTTGGGCTGGAGAGCCACTGCGGACCAGACGACCACAGATCAGAACCGACCAGCTCTTCGGCCGACACCCCTCTGGTGGTCATATCAGCCGGGTTATCCACACCTGCACAGTGATACCAACGCGCTGGGCTGGTCAGGCTCTGGATTTCAGTGACCCTGTTCGCTATAAACTGTTTCCCTTTTAGTGGATTGGCTCGAATCCACCCTAGCGCTATCATAGAGTCTGACCAACATGAAATGCGCGTGTCCTCCGGGAGGCGGAGAGCTCGTCTGACAAACACAACCAGACGGGCACCCACCAGACACCCCAAAAGCTCAAGTCTAGGAAGCGTGAGCTTCTTGAGAGGCGACACGCGACTTTTCGCCATCACCAGGGTCACATCAAACGAGCCGTCATCCAGGGGCACACCGATATAGACGGCTGCACCATACCCTTTTGGCGAGGCATCGCAGAAAGCCAGCAGCTCCACTCGCTAGGTGCCCTTCCACGCCCTCTCGAAGTAGCGGCGCGGCACTTGGAACTCTTTCAACAGCTCCAGCTTCCTCAGCCACCGACTGAAGGTCTCAGAGAAGATCTCAGGAAGCGGCTCGTCCCAGTGTAGACCCAAGTGCCAGAGCTCTTGAAACAAACATTTCAAGGTCATCACAAACGGGCCGACGAAGCCGAGAGGGTCAAACATACGAGCTACAAAACTGAGCACAACTCGCTTCGTGGGCACGATATCATCAGGCAGTGTTACGCCCTGAAACGTAAACACATCATCTGTGGGCTGCCACATCACACCAAGTACTTTGCAGCTCTCGTTCAGACCTGTCCCCATCACAGTCTGAGCCTTTTCGAACAGCACTGGGCTATTCGTCTTACACTTAGTGAGCGTCATACCGGCGTGTGACATCACCTCCTGAGCCTTTGACAGAAGCTCGGCGGCCTCCTGCTCTGTGTCTGCTCCTGACAGCAGGTCGTCTACATAGAAGTTTTCACGCATTTCTGTGATCACTGCAGAGTCTGGGTAGTGAGACAGGTGGTGGCGTATGGTCGCGTTCAATAGAAATGGAGAGCTGCACACACCGAAAATCACTCTCTGTGCCCTCATCATGCGCACAACCCCGTCACGCTCCCACAGAAACCTGTGTGTGTCCTGATCCTCTTTGCAGAGGGATATCTGCGGAAAGGCCTTTGTGATGTCACCTGTCACAGCCACAGGCCACCTCCTAAACCTTAGAAGCACTTCTACCAGGTCAGGGAGCAAGCATGGCCCTATCTCTAAACAATCATTCAAGGACACGCGATTTGGTCCGCACGACGATGCATCAAAAACAGGTCAGACTTTCGTGGAGCTACTACTCTTCTTGACCACCGGTCTGTGTGGCAGGTAGAAAGTCGGCTTTGAGGTACACATCTCCTCAGCAGGCACCTCCGCGATCACACCAGCCTCTTCCATATCTCGCAGAGCGCTGTTATACCGATCACACAGTCCAGGGTCCTTTGACAGTTTACGTGTGAGACTCGCTAACCGAGCCTTGGCAGACGTGAGGTTGTCCTGAAGCTTACCCACTGCACCAGGTTTCCAGGGTAACTTTACCTCATAGCGTCCCTCCCTCGTGTGAACAGACGATTCGATCATCAGGCATGGCATCATCATCTTTAGTAATGCCTACCCCTTCCAGAGACCAGAGGTTTCTGAGTGAAGTGCTGTGCACATCACCTAACGTCAGAAGCTGGCAGCCCACACCAGAGTGAGCCGCCACTGCCAGCCACGGCTCCAGAAATGACCCAGCCAAACACAGTCATCTGAGCTACCAGGCCATCTACAGCACGAACAACGCCAGGTTTCACTAGGTTCCAGTACACATCCAATCCTATCAGGATATCAATAGACACTTCACGGTCACTCTGGTACACATCAGCCATCTCAATGCCAGCTAAGCCCAGTTGCCGTAATACGTCCTGAGTCACACGAGGTCTCTGTAGGGGCTGACAGATCACAGGAACTGACACAGCTTTGACAGACACCTTTTCACCACAGGCACTCTGCATTGTCACATCATAAGTGTTCTGCTGTGAGACACATGACTTCTTACCACCAAAAGCCACATACGATGTGTCCTCAGACCCAGTCCACTTCGGTGAGGCACGCTGTACAAGTGACTCTGACACATAAGTCCTATCAGATCCGCTATCAAACAGAACTGTGGCCTCTACTGGCCTCTACTACCTATATGCGCCCTCGTGTTGATCGCCGCCCTCCTAACCACTGGCGCCCTCCTGTTGATCGCCGCCCTCCTATCCACTGGCACCTTCCTGTTAAATCGGCGCCCTCCTCACAGACGCCCTCCTGTTCAATGTCATCCTCTTGGGCAAAGGCGCCCTCCTCACCATTGCCACCCTCCTGTTAATCGTCACCCTTCCACTCATTGGCGACTTCCTGTTGATGACCGCCCTCCTACCCCCACTCACATAAAATAAGTTCATTCACCCGCCACACTTTCAATAAAAACAGTTCTTTTCTCATCAACATTTCCCCCGACACTGAATGAGCACGTCATTCAGAACACTACGTGCCGGAACATCGACCGGCCATTCATGAGCTCTCAGTTACTTCAGTTGTCTAGCTCCAGTCGCACGATCCTGGTGACCGGTCGTTTGTACACACCCTTCCGCGTGTTCACCTCCACGACGCGGACGAGGCCGTCCTGACCGGGGAACGTCCTGGCGACTCTGCCCAGGGGCCACGAGCCTCGAGGCACCGATGGGTCTGCGATCAGCACCATCTCTCCTTCACGCAGATTGCGTGACATCTCCGTCCACTTCTGTCTTGTCTGAAGACTTGGTAAGTATTCTCTGATCCAGCGCCGCCAGAACTCTGTGTTCAGCTGCTGGAGTCGACGCCACCTTTTTCTGGCGTTCTCGGGCGTATCAGCGTCTTCAGAGCAGATATCCAGCTGGGTGTGACCGAGCAGGAACGCTGCCGGGGTGAGCGGTGGCGCATCAGACGGGTCAGATGAGACCGCGGTCAGTGGCCTGGTGTTCAGAAGCGCCTCCGCGCGGCAGAACGCGGTCATCAGTTCTTCATCTGTCAGATGGGCGGCTTCTAAAGTTCTTCGTAGTGCCCGCTTCGCACTTTTTACCATTGCCTCGCAGCCACCATTGAAATGAGGCGCTCCCGGAGGAATGAACTTCCAGTCTATGTAGAAGCGAGCGGTTTGTCTCTGGGGCATTCCATGTCAACCGGGACAGCCAAAATCGGCCACCTCTGCGATTTTGTTCAAACTTGGTATACTTATTGGTTATTGGGTGAAACCTCTGAGGGTGAAAGGGTTTTGTCATATGCCCTCGGGCTACAGAGATACAAGTCGCTAAACTTCTGCTTTTTGAGCAGAATTGGGCGTGTATTGCAATCTTCAAAGATCTATAGCTTCAAAATTTTTGAAGCTATCCATGTCAAACAAACTGAAACGTGTACATAAGGAGTTATGCTAGTAAATTTTGACAATTTTTACATTTTTTGGTGATTTTGAATTTATTTTATTTTGAATTAATTTCTTAAAATGTAATTTGTGAAAAATGGGTACCCTCCGATTTTGCTCAAATTTAGATATTGTCTTCCACTACACGTAAGGCACACGTGCTGAGAAAATTAGAGTGGGCCAACGATAACTTTGGATGATATAGCAACAAGTAGCGCAACGTAGCACGGGCGGTGGAAGGGGCCGATTTCGCTAACTCCACCTGTTTATCGCCAATAACTCACGCCATAATTATTACGGAGCGAGCGAAGCGAGCGTAGTCTTTCCTTAGATTAACGGAAATTTCTGAGTATGAGCGGCCGGCCGGCCGGCCGGCCGGCCGTGGTCACGCTTTTGCGAGGCTTATATCTCAGCAACCACTTGACCGATTTACACGCTGTAACAAAGTTCATCCCCAGCCCCTACCTTACTAACAATGTCCTTTTATGGTCCTCGTTCCTAACCTGTGACGCCTGTCCTGACCCGCTTCTGATTGGTGTTATGATATGACGTACATGTGTGACGTATGTATGACGCGTGGTATATGTCGCGCCGGAGCGGGCCGAAGCCCGGCAGTCGCAGTCGCAGTCGAGTCGCAGTCGCAGTCGCAGTCGAGTCGCAGTCGCAGTCGCAGTCGGACCGAGTGAGGGCCGCTCCCTCGCCGGTCGCTATTCTTCACTTGTTCTTTTCGGCTCGTCATCTCGATTAAACTCATTATCTCGGAAATTCAAAATAAAAGTGAAAAGTGAAACGCTGCATTTTATTAACGAACTTTATTACACACGCGGTAATTTTTGTAGGGTAGCTTCATTCCTTCTACCAAGTATTCGACTATTCCCGATGCATGTGGGTGACCCCTTATGCACGTGCCACGTGCAAAACGAAGAGGTGTCACTTTTATAATTGTTGCAATATCTCGGTAACCACTTGGCCGATTGCGCTGAAAGTTGGCATGTAAGTAGGCACCCACTAGGCAATGCATATCCATGTGCCAGAGTTGGGGTGCTGCTGCACGTGCGCACGTGCAGGGGTCGATTCCAGATCTCGAGAACGGCTGGACCGATGGCGCTCAAATTTGGCACATGGTTAGGGACCGGTTAGTAGTGTGCCATGCAAAAGTCAGTTGGGACCCATTTTGCACGTGCGCACGTGCAGGGTGCCGCTTCCAGATCTCGAGAACGGCTGGGCCGATTGTGCTCAAATTTGGCACATCGCTAGAGACCGGTTAGTAGGGTGCCGTGCACAAGTCAGCTGGAGGTACCCCGTCGAAATTTTGCACGTGCAAGGCTCACCCTCTCGCTCGCTCCGTTAGTCGCCCCAAAAGGCGTTATACTGGTTATATTAACGTCAAACTTTCAGTATCTGTCCACAATTGAATTGCAAATCCTCCCGTGCAAAAAATAGGTAAATCAGTCCACAACTTTTCTAGTAATAGCGGTGTTAAGTCAAACATTCCTGCCGGAGCGGCTCGGCGGCCGGCGCCGGCCGTTGCCGCCTAAATGGTAGACTGTGCCGGCGCGGGACGGTTCCATCTTTGCACCGCGCTTCTTACCGCTGATTATGATCGATTCGTGTCAAATTTTGTGTGAAGGCTTAAAAATGTACAGGCTATCTAATGTTCAAATAAATACGAAATTCAACTGGTAAAATTAAATTATTAGGGTGCAAACACAATATGTGACTATGACGTTTCCCGCGTCGGCCGATCCCCGCCTCTGCCGGCGACATCTTACTCTTAGCAAGCCACCAACTGCCAAATTTATGGTAAGATTAATTGGAGATTCTCATAACACTACAAATGTCGTATAAAGGAAGAAATAGGAAAATCGGCCAGTATCTCTTAGAGCTATGGGCGTATAATGTTGGCAAGCGCTTTTTTGAGGCTCATTGTAAATAAAATGATAATAAGAAACCGTAGCCTCATAATAAGGTTCAATATATTGCCGAATATAATTATAACAAAGTGAGACGACAGTTTCGGGCGTAGCCCATTATCAAGACTTAATAATGGGCTACGCCCGAAACTGTCGTCTCACTTTGTTATAATTATATTCGGCAATATATTGAACCTTATTATGAGGCTACGGTTTCTTATTATCATTCTATGGGCGTATAAACGCAAAATAGTCACTATAGCAAATTTGATCACGTTTAACCTCATTTGATCTTGAATAGGTATATTGATCTAGGGCCATGAAATTGGCACACGATTAAGTTCCCCACCGCCCCACATACAATTCAAATTCCGTTTTTTTTTTCTTAATTCCCTTTTTTGGCTAAACCGGGCTTTTCTCCCCTAGCGCTGGGAGACTCAGGCGTATTTTCTTTTTGCAACCAAAGAGAGGCGCTGCCCGGAGAATGGCCAATTTCATCATTAAAAAACTGGCTTACGATGACCAGCTATCTTCGTGGATTAGTAGTAAGTGTGCCGAGTGTACCCACCTCGAAATCAAAAGGTCGCTGGCTTACAGCGGGTCAGCCTGAAGTGTTAAACACGCATTTGTTTTTTAAGTAGCATCTGGCCAGCCGGCAGCTGTCGTGAGGGCTAATGTTCGTATCTAGGTAGCATTTGGCCAGTCGGCAACTGCCGTGAGGGCTGTACATATTTACGCGTGTTAGATTAGGTCAGGTCACGTCAGGTCAGGTTAGGTTTGCTTTGGTTTGGGGTAGAAAGAAGCATCTCCGGGTAGCGCCTCTCCTTAGTTGCTAAAACGAAACACGCGAGTGCCAGACATAACAAAGTCCAAAAGACAGTTACGTAGACGTCGGCCCATTCTGGATTTTTTTTATATGATGTAGCTTATGTATAGGAGAATAAAATATGTAAAAATCAGCAAAATCGAAGGGTACCCATTTTTCAGAAAATCAAAATTTATTTTTTGAATTTTAATTAAATTCACTAATTAGTTAATTACGTCAGTATTGTTATCCTCAAATTAAAGCCTGACCTATTTCCTCCATTTCACACTTTGTCTCGTGGTGATATGTCTAAAACTTCAATGGTTATGACGCTTTAAAGATGATAATGTGCCTTGCCTAAGTCAATGTTTGATGACGTAAATCTCGGAAACGTGACGTCATATCTTGACAAAAATATGTCTCCCTTCTTTTCACATATAGATGAGTAGTTTCACAAAGTTTCGCAAAAATCGGAGGAGGTGAGGTTCAAAATGATCATTTTTTGTCCCACTTGACGTGGAATGCCCCCTCTTGATCACTTCTTGGTCCAGAGCTCCGACTAGCTTCCATAGCTCGCGACTTGCTCCAACAAAATTATTCCCGTTGTCGGAGATGATCTCAGACGGCCTCCCTCTTCGAGCGATGAATCTCAGGAATGCTCGCAGAAAACTGTCAGTGTCGAGTCCGCAGGCCATCTCCAGGTGCACCGCTCTACTCTGTAAGCACAGGAAGACGCAGAGGTAGCGTTTCAGCCGAGTCTTCCCTCTTCCCTGTCTGGTCTCGAACGGTCCTGCGAAGTCCACCGCGCAGTGACTGAACGCGCGGCAGGAATACATCACTTCAGCTCCAGTCTTCGGCGCCATCATCTGCTTCTCTGGCTTCTTGGATCTCTTGATGCACTCTGTACAAGATCTGATGCATTTCTTGACTTCTTCTCTGGCACTTATCACCCAGAACCGCTGGCGAAGTTCCGATATGGTGTGCTCGACGCCGAGCTCGTGTTCACCCTGCTCATGCACATGACGTACCAGGAGACGGGTCACTTGATGGCCCTTTGGGAGAAGCACTGGGTGCTTCACATCAAATGGCAAGTCGCTTCTCTGGAGGCGTCCGCCGACTCGCAGTAGTCCATGGTCATCTACAATCGGACACAGTCTGCGGATGCTGCTGCTTTTGAAGACTTGACCCTGTTTGCTTTCACCGGACGGGACTGCGTCTTGTGCTTCCAGCTGTCTTCGCTCCTTGGCAAAACATTCCTGAGCTCGCAGGAGCCAGAATGTCTCTGCAGAAGACATCTCCCGCCTGTCCAGTGATGATGATGTGCCGTCGTTGTGTTCATCTGGGCACTCTCCTCTTGTTAGTCTCTTCAGTTTCTCGATAAACCTTAGAACCCACGCCGTCACCCTGACCAGCCTCATCCAGCTTGAGAAGTGACTTGGGTGTAGCCGGAGGTCATCTTGAGTTTCTTTGGTCAGAGTGCTGTGTACTGTCTTCGTCTTCTTCATCTCGCTCCTGTCGAATGGCTCTGATTGTAGATCTCTTGGCATTGGCCAGTTTTCTCGCTCTTCCACAAGAAATGCAGGGCCCGACCACCACAGGTCACTGGGCTTCAGAACTTCCAGTGTTACGCCTCTGCTGGGAAGATCTGCTGGGTTTTGATTTCCGGGAACATGCTGCCATTGCTCAGGATCCGTCACTTCCCGAATCTCTGATATCCGATGCGCCACGAACGACTGGAACTGCTTGACTTCATTTCTGATCCAACAGAGCACGTTGATGGAGTTAGACCAGAACAGTACATCTGATATCTGGATCCTGAATGCTGCACAGGCCTTCTTCGCCAGTCGCAGACCCAGGAGGGCAGCCATCAGCTCAAGACGAGGGATGCTGACCTTTCTAGAGCGTGGGGTGACTCTGACTCTTGCTAGAGCCAGGCTTGCGGCAACGCCATCTTCACTTGTGGTCACGACGTAGACTGCGGCTGCATATGCCTGCTCAGAGGCATCTGAGAAGGCGTGTAGCTTCTGAGCTGTAGCCTTGGAGAAGGGGTGGATGCATCGGGGCACTAATAAAGAGCTCACGCGCTCCAGCTCCGTCACCCATTCCGCCCACTTGCGCTTCATGTCGGCGGGCAGCTCATCGTCCCATTGAAGACCTCGGGACCACGTTTCCTGGAATAGGATCTTGCTTCGGACGGTAAATGGACTCATCAAGCATAGAGGATCGAAGATGGCTGCGAGCGTCTTGAGGCAGGTCCTCTTGGTAGGCTTTGGCGTCATGTTCTTCTGGATGGTAGCACTGCTGCTAATGCTCAGCTGGTCTTCATCCGCATTCCAAACGACTCCAAGTGCATTGGCACGAGTTTGAGGGCCATCTTCGATAGTGAAACTTGACTCTTTGGCTCGCTCTTCTTCTGGTATGCTGTCCGTCACTGAGCTGCTACTGCTTCTCCATTTTCTTATCTTCATGCCGGCCAACTGCATCAGCTCTGTGAGTTGCTTTCTGGCTTCCTTCGCTTCATCTTCACTTTCGAATGAGACGAGGGCATCGTCCATGTAGAACGAGTCCTTGATCGTGTTAGAAGCGAGAGGATATCGTGAAGCGTGTTGCTTGGCATTCTCCTTCATCGCGAACTGGGCTGCAAATGGTGCTGCAGCGTTTCCGAACAGCCACCTCTGTGCTTCATAGATATCTGGCTCTCTTCCAGCTTCGCAGTTGCGCCAGAACACACGATGGAACTTCTGATCACCATCGGGTAGCTTCACCTGGAGAAACATCTCCGCGACGTCTCCAGTCAGAGCGATCGCATGACGGCGAAATCCCAGCAGGACTTCTATCAGGTCGTTACAGATGGATGGTCCAGGATAGAGTTCATCGTTCAGACTTCTCCCTTCAAATTTTGCAGCTGCATCGTACACTACCCGTATCTTCGTCGTGGCGCGATCTTCCTCTACCACCGGGAAGTGGGGCAAGAACCAGCCGTTTGAGGATGCAGCCTCTCTATCTTCAGGTACGATCTTCTTAAGGTATCCTTTAGATACGTAATCTTCAAAATTCGCATTGTACTTTTCTAGAAGAGACCTGTCTTCATTCTTTATCAGGCTCTGCTCAGTTTTTCTTAATCGGCTCACAGCGTATCCGAAGTTTCCACTCAACTCGGGCTGATCACGACGCCAAGGTACTGCTACTTCATATCGCTCGCCGTCGTACTTGAGTGAGTCTTGTGCCTTCTTAAGTGCGGACTTTTCCTCATATGAGAGAATCTTTTCATTCTCGTTTCTCACTCCGAGTAGTTCCAAGTCGGTCATAGCATGGATGGCGTCTATTTCATCCTGATTGTTCACTGATACGTGAGTCCGTAGCGTCTTGCTGAAGTTTTTCTTCTTCGTATCTTCCACAGGCCCGAAGGCTGTCCAGCCGAGCGGGGTTTTCACTCCCACAGGTTCATGTGCTTCGCCTTGTCTTGTCTCCAGAGGAAGGAACAGCGACGTCGTAGAAGCCGTCAGTCCGATCAGCATATCGATCCCCTGTCTTCGTGAAACGTTGGGGAAAGATATGTTCTTCAGATGGTTCCACTTGCTCTTCGTCATGTTCCAGTCAATCTTGGCTGAAGCGCTGGAGAGGTCATTAATGACGTACACGCCAATGCTGGTCTTGAACGGGCCGATTGTGGAACACATTTCCACCTCCGACTTCTTCATGTTCACTTGACTGCTGCCTTCCACTGTTCCCAGCTCAAACTGCTCTGGAACACCCTGGAGACCCAGCTCCTTAGAAGCGGCGTCCGTCAAGAAACTGGCATCCGAGCATGGATCCAGCAGGGCGTTGACGATAAGAGATCGTCCATTCGCCTTCACCTTCACGGGAACTGTCTGAAAAACGACGCGGCCTGAGTTCTGAGTCGCTGAAGCAGCGGTCCGATGAGTTAGCTCCCCTTCATGCTGTTCCTGAACTGGCAGTCTGGCAGTAGTATGACTTTGTGTCATCGCAGGGGTAGAATCACCGCGAGTCGCGTGGAGAAGACTATGATGGCTGCCACCGCATCCTGCCACTTGACATCCTGGGAACTTCCTGCAGCTTAATCCACGATGAGTGCCAGCCAGACAGCGAAAACATATTCGCTTCGTCTTGCAGTAGCTGTACCGGCTGCCGACTGTCCACTTCTGGAACAGTGGGCAATCTGGAAGTTGGTGTTCTTTCTCGCAATAGAGACAGCTTGATGCCCCATGTTGGCTCTGTCTCTCTGTCTTGGTACTCCAGGTCTTCTTCATTTTCCTGGGAAAGTTCGTCTCTTCCTTCTTCATTCGGGAGCTGCTTGACATTTCTAGAGCTTCTTGTTCGTATTGGGCTTCTTCTGTGAGCCAGGTGGTGAACATCTTCAGATTGTCCTTCTCTCTTTGTCCTTGGATCCATCTTCGGTAGTTCTTCTGAAATGTCACATGTAGCTTTTCTTTGACGAGGATGTAGTAGGCGGACACGTCGGCCAAATCGCCTGCTGAGCCATGCTCTTCAAGATTTGTCACCAGGCTTTGAACCCGATCAGCGAGTTCCTCCAAATCTCTCGTAGCGCCCGGACTGACTGGCCTGATGCTCCGAATCTCCTCCAGCTGATGCCTGATCCGTCTGCTGACGCCGCCGTACTTGCGTTCCAGCTCTGCCATGGCCTTCGTGAACCCAATGTCTGACGGTCTGTACCTGTCTACTAGTTTCAGAGCGTCACCTGCGAGACAGTTCTTGAGTTGCATCATTTTAAATTTTCCAGGAACGTTTTCGATGGTTACAAAGGCGTCAAACGTAGCTCGCCAGTCCTCGTATCTGTTTGTCTCGCCTGTTAAGACTGGAAGCTGTGGTCTCTTCAGTCCGTAGTTCGCCCAGTCGACCTTCACTCTCTCGTTATCTCGTGGCGACCGAGTGCTGTGACGTCGACCTTCGACTTCAGGTGAGGCTGCTTGCTCTTCTGGTTGCTGAAGCGCATCAGTTTCTTCAGTGACTGACTGATGCGACTCCGTTTCCTGCGTCAGGGCCTCCGTCTCGTTGCTACGCTTGTCTAGAGCTGCAGAAACTACAGTTCTCACTGATTTATTTGCCAGCCGCAGAGTCTTGGATATTTCTCGCTGAATATCACCATATTCTTCCCACGGATCTTCATCCTCCTCTTGTCCACTAGACATCTTGTTGGCCATCTCTTCCACTATGTTCAACACTCATCGCTTGCCTTGTCTAGCTCAGAACCTATCTGCGAGATCTGCGAGACAGTTAGCTCACTGGTTTCAATCAGTGAATGCAGTCTGTTCTGTCCATCGCGTAGATCCCGAAGTAGTCTCGACTTCTTTCTTCTTAAATTCACTTCAGTTGTCCTCACATGGCTTTCTGTAGAAGTGGTAGTTGACATTGTCCCTTCAGTTCCATCCGTTACTTCTTCTTGACTCTGACTGGTTTCAGCTTCACCTTGCTGCGTCTTCTTGCGCCTGTTACCCATACTTAAATCTCGACTTAATATTACTTTAGAATTACATTACCTTACCTAATATCGTAACTCCGAATATCTGGGTCACTTTGCACTCAAATGTGGCTTGATAGTTTCCTCGCGTTGTGTCTTTTTCTTAATAAACTTAATGACTTAAATGAGAAACAACTAAGAACTTCAAATTCTCTGTCATTTCTGTATTTTCTTAACATTTTCACTGATAAGCCATTTTTATGACTCACGCGTCCTCACTCTGGGGCACCTCTCAGCCACTCACATAAAATAAGTTCATTCACCCGCCACACTTTCAATAAAAACAGTTCTTTTCTCATCAACATTTCCCCCCGACACTGAATGAGCACGTCATTCAGAACACTACGTGCCGGAACATCGACCGGCCATTCATGAGCTCTCAGTTACTTCAGTTGTCTAGCTCCAGTCGCACGATCTTGGTGACCGGTCGTTTGTACACACCCTTCCGCGTGTTCACCTCCACGACGCGGACGAGGCCGTCCTGACCGGGGAACGTCCTGGCGACTCTGCCCAGGGGCCACGAGCCTCGAGGCACCGATGGGTCTGCGATCAGCACCACGAGGGAAATAATGTATGATATTTGCCGATAGGGGAGAGTGGGGTAATTTAACCGGTGGTG
Source organism: Amphibalanus amphitrite (assembly GCF_019059575.1). Taxonomy (NCBI): domain Eukaryota; kingdom Metazoa; phylum Arthropoda; class Thecostraca; order Balanomorpha; family Balanidae; genus Amphibalanus; species Amphibalanus amphitrite. The sequence continues at coordinate 212,364 of NW_024882415.1, read as the reverse complement.
TAAATTGGCCGCCCCCACCTGTACGGTGTCTAATAAAAGTGAGTGAAATAACTCAAGTCTCTATTCATTTGTCATGGGTAGAAATAACTGGAGGACAAATGTCAAAACTTTGCCCCTCGTAGTTTTATTAAAAATTAATAAAACGTTAATTTCATTAGAAAATGGTAACTTTTACTTCTGTTTACAAAGTTGTATACATGTAGTATTTGGGCTAAAAACGAATTCAGACATTATAGCGCCATTCTTGGGGGTATTCAGCGGTTCCAAGAGCAATTTAATCTAATTCCGTATAGCCGTGATGACTTTATACACAAAAATTTTCAGAATGGCAATATGGGGTAATTTGGCCGGGACTAGCGGGGCAACTTGGCCGGTGCGCTCATGGTCACTATGCTGGGACGGCCGAGTTTTCATGGTCAATTGTACCATAAATGACATGATTCATGACCAACTTTGACTACTTTGATGACTTACTTCCGATTGGTCGACTGTAAGAGCATGTGACGTCATCAAAGGTTACCAAACGTTTTTTGCTAATAAATCCTTACATAAAAATGGTACAGCCGCACAAATGGTCTCATTCTGTTCAGCTCGCCAAGGCGCATCGAATGATATGCATGATGACCTTGAACTCACGTGACCTTGAGGTCAAGCGATCTGAGGTAACGTGACTTGAGGTCAACCTTTGACCTTAACTTCTCGAGGTCAACACATATATGTTCGATGCGGAATGACGAGAGAATTACGATGGTACTCGAAGTTTTGGCCTAGCTTGATTACTTCAAAAGTTATTCGTAAAAAAACTGTCTACGCATCTAGAGCCGCTAATTTGGCTATTTGACCCCTGTGACCCCATGAGTCAACCTCCAAAATGTGGTAAATGCGTCATAGGACACACGTCATTGCTGAATCTGAAGCTAACTCGCAATATAACAGAAAATCCCGACCGTAAACTAACACCGGCCAAATTGCCCCACACCCCCGGCCAAATAACCCTGCTAGTGGGGCAATTTGGCCGCCTTGCAGACCTTTGTAATACGTCACAATTTCAATATAAGTAATTACTCTATCATTTCAAGTTCACTGTCCAGTAAAGTAAAATGAATGCGACACCTGCCAGCGTTGAGAAAATGCAGAAATGTGTCGTCAATTTTAAGTTACATCGTTTTCTAAAAAAGCGGCCAAATTACCCCCTCTCCCCTACCTAGAAACTCAGAGCATGCTGTTTCCGATCTTTATCTCACTCAGGAACAATACAAATCAATTACCCTTACAGAGACCATTCCAGCCCATCAAGAACATGGGGTTACCATAAGTTCTCATCACAGCATTATAACACTTTGCACTATAAAAGCATGATGAGAAATACAGCTAAGCTTACCTTTAAATCCAAAATAAGGTCCAATTATCCGTCACTGTATATAGGTCAGGTCCGTCAAAGTCAACACGCTCTTCACTAACACCTCGCCCCCGCCCCGCACAACGTGCTGTGTACTACGCGCAAAAGATGGCGGCCACCGGCAGCTCCTCGCGACGTATGCTAAAACCCCTTCGTAACTCCCCTTTTACTCCTGTCGGAACGTTCGGGAAAGGTTTTTCGGAAGTAATGGAGAGTTGCGTCACAGAGTTATAGGGTGTCACACATGGAGTCATTTCGCCATCCATTAAGAACTCTTGAAAACTCTTTCGCAAAATGAGGAAGGCTCGAATTTACCCTAGAACACGCTCAATAACTCTGCTGGAAAGGGAGTTATCAATGGTTTTAAGGAGTTTTCAGGGGAGCATTTTCAAGAGTTTTGACCCATATGGAGTCAATTTTTTTCGGCCGTTTCTGGGCCGATTTAACTCATCATGCAGTTAAATCGGCCCAGAGAAACAAATTGACTCCATATGGGTCAAAACTCTTGAAAATGCTCCCCTGAAAACTCCTTAAAACCATTGATAACTCCCTTTCCAGCAGAGTTATTGAGTGTGTTCTAGGGTAACTTCGAGCCTTCCTCATTTTGCGAAAGAGTTTTCAAGAGTTCTTAATGGATGGCGAAATGACTCCATGTGTGACACCCCATAACTCTGTGACGCAACTCTCCATTACTTCCGAAAAACCTTTCCCGAACGTTCCGACAAGAGTAAAAGGGGAGTTACGAAGGGGTTTTAGCATACGTCGCGAGGAGCTGCCGGTGGCCGCCATCTTTTGCGCGTAGTACACAGCACGTTGTGCGGGGCGGCGGGCAAGGTGTTAGTGAAGAGCGTGTTGACTTAGACGGACCTGACCCATATACAGTGACGGATAATTGGACCTTACTTTGGATTTAAAGGTAAGCTTAGCTGTATTTCTCATCATGCTTTTATAGTGCAAAGTGTTATAATGCTGTGATGAGAACTGGTAACCCCATGTTCTTGATGGGCTGGAATGGTCTCTGTAAGGGTAATTGATTTGTATTGTTCCTGAGTGAGATAAAGATCGGAAACAGCATGCTCTGAGTTTCTAGGTATTGGCAAATATCATACATTATTTCCCTCGAATAAATTGGAAAGTTAGGATTACACAAGCTTTACACGTCATGGATCCTATTGTTATTACCCAATTATTTTAATATCTATACCAATGACAAATATCAAATTTGAAGGGCTTGCAAAGGAGAGCCAGAAATAAAACTATCTTGGCATAAAAGCCTTGATTTTCCTAACCCCTACATATATAAAAAAAAATCAGTTACCTACCACTGCCACTGCCCATGAATGATGAAAACCACCGATAAACCAGCATGTTTAAATAAATTTTGTCTAAATTGTTGTATGTTTTTAGAAAGTGTTCATAATGAATTCGTTCTTTAATGTTAACATAGTTACCTATGCAGCGTATAACGTCCTTAGCTTATTTTTAGCGACCTGCTCAACTTTTTGAGCGTTCAAGTAGGTACGTTTTATAGCATTGCCCTACTGTGTCTGCAACTAAGATGGAGGCTGTTAACTTGCCCTTTAGACTTTCACGAAACTTAACTTTATCAAAATTGTAGTGCATAAAAAGTATGCTAACTTTGCAATCTCTTGCTTTCATTATTTTGACATCATGTGCCGAAATGCAGTATCAGTGCCAACACGTCAGGTCGCGTATGTCTCGTCTCGTCCATCTTGTCTCATCTGCCTACCTCTCAGTCTCCTCCCTCATTTCTTCCTTCCATCTTTCCTCGCTTCCTTTCTCACTCCCTCTTTCCCTCCCCTCTCTCCCTTTCTTTCTCCCTCTATCCCTCCCTTCCTTCCTGTTTTCCTTCCTTCCTTCCTTCATCCCTCCCCTCTTTCCCTCCCTTTCTCCTTCATTATTCCCCTTCTTCTCTTTTTTTTCTTTCTCCTCCATTTCCTCCCACGCAATGTTAAGTGTACCTATAATTTCATGGTTATTAACATTTGCAGGGATGAGCTGGGGAGCCTGCAGCGCATCCCGCAAGACACGTCGGAAGCCAACGGAGGCCAGCAAAATATCTATCCCACCATCGTGAAAGGAGAGCCGGACGAAGAAGACGCAGTATTCGTCGAGGCCCAGGAGGTGGTAGGGTAGCGGCACCAACAGACCAAGCATTTGTTGAGTATCCATGACAGGTTGGATGATGATGTAAATAATAAACCAAATTATTACAAATGCATTCAAATATATCAAAAAGACACACAAAGCTTTCGGTTCATGGAACCTTGATCACTGTGCAAATGAGTATGCACAGTGATCAAGGTTCCATGAACCGAAAGCTTTGTGTGTCTTTTTGAATATATTTGAATGCATTTGTAATAATTTGGTTTATTATTTACATCATCATCAGACCAAGCATTCCTGCTGTGGTAGGCCGCCTTTTGGATTCTTAACATCAAAACTCGCGACCGTGAAGCATATGGAGTGAGATCCCAGGAGAGCGTGCCGTGGCGGGGTGTCGAAAGCGTTTGTTAATTTTTTAAGCCTCTCACCGCCCCAGACTATGAATACACATTTCTTGAAATATATTTTTTATCTGTGCTTCGGTACACGAGCTTTGGGTGGTTACGCTATTCGTCCAATATTTATTTTCGGGGGGGAGGGGCTGGAGTGGAGTAATGGGAAATTTGGGTGAGTTTGATGGGGAGCAACAAGAGGTATACCATGAAGCTGTAAACGGAGTTTTGGGGAATCATGGAATGGAGTAATCGGGAGTAATTTTGAGGCAGTAGGAGAGTCATTGAGAGTAATGGAAGGGAGTTTCAGGGTATGTTGTTTGTTTTGATAGGGTAAAGGAGAGTAATGAAGAGTTTTCTAAAACGGTAGGGAGAGTTACAGAGAGTTTCTCGAGGGAAGTTTTGGGGTGTAATGGAGAGTTTTAGAGGGGGTGTAATGAGGAGTACCGCCTGGGAGTTTTGGGGTGTCGTTTTGGTGAACTCCCCCTGGGGGTGTCATGCGGAGTCAGGATTTTTCTCAGTGTGAAACTTGGACTGTCGGTGGTAGTGTAGTGTAGGGTTGGGTAGGGTAGGGTAGGGTAGGGTAGGGTAGGGTAGGGTAGGAGGGTAGGGTAGGGTAGGTAGTAGGGTAGGGTAGGGTAGGATAGGGTAGTGTAGGAGTAGGGTAGGGTATGGTAGGGTCACTAGGGTAGGGTAGGGTATGGTAGGGTCACTAGGGTAGGGTAGGGTAGGTTAGGGTAGGGTAAGGTAGGGTAGGGTAGGGTAGGGTAGGGTAGGGTAGGGTAGGGTAGGGTAGGGTAGGGTAGGGTAGTGTAAGGGTAGGGTAGGGTAGGGTATGGTAAGGTAGCTTAGGGTATAATGGTAGGGTAGTAGGGTATGGTAGGGTAGGGTAGTGTAGGGTAGAGTTAAGTAGGGTAGAGTTAGGTAGGTAGGGTAGGGTAGGGTAGGGTAGGGTAGTAAGGTAGGTTAGGGTAGTAGAGTAGGGTAGGGTAGGGTAGTAGGGTAGGGTAGGGTAGGGTAAGGTAGGGTAGGGTAGGGTAGGGTAGGGTAGGGTAGGGGGGTAGGGTAGGGTAGTAGGGTAGGGTAGGGTAGGGTAGGATAGGGTAGGGGTAGGGTAGGGATAGGGTTGAGTTCAAAAAGGGCCCAACATACAAAACACTTGAACACCCCGCAACTATCACCATCCCTTAGAGTTCAATTAAAAACAGCTACCCAAATTTACCCAAATAATACAGCTAAAAATACAAGTTAATCACCCAAAACTTATGCACCCGTAACATAACATAAATCAAAACATACAGTTATCGCGTAAACCTGTACCTCTAGTCTACTATTATAAATTTTAAAAAGTCCGCCGCCGCCCACGCCGCCGCCGCCGTCGGGGTTACTCCCAAAAAGGCTTATTGCGGCGCGTCGATTGACGCAGGATGGTGAAATTTTTACCACTCGTGGGTCACGTAATTGAACAGGTCGTATTAAATTTTGGGCACGATGCGGCCTGGGGTGCGCCCGTGGCGCGTGCTCATGTGCGCAATAGGGTTAGCATTAGAATCGGCAAAACAAGACTATTGCTCGGGAACGGTATAAGGGCTACGGGGGTGAGATTTTCACGCCAAGTCGAGCGCGTGCACTCATTTGTCGTATTAAATTTTCGAGGGTGTTGGTTCGGCGGTGTGCACGTGGTGGGGTCGCGACCGGCACCGAGCAGAGGGCACGTGCTTTAGGCTCAGTTGTTCGCTTTAAAAAAAAAAAACTGAGTGGAAATAATCAGAGCCGGCAGGTCATTGACCTTTGACAACGAAGGCCGACACAAGGCACCGCTCGCCAAGAGGATTCGCCAGTAAATATAACAATTAATTTGTTTTTGCAATATCTCAGACGTTTCTGGGCCGATTTAGCTGAAACTTGGACTGTCCGGTGGTAGGGTAGGGTAGGGTAGGGGTAGGGCAGGATAGGATAGGGTAGGGTAGGGAAGGGTAGTGTAAGGGTAGGGTAGGGTAGGGTAGGGAAGGGTAGGGTAGGGTAGGTCAGGGTAGGGTGGTGTAGGGGTAGGGCTAGGTGTAGGGTAGGGTAGGGTAGGGTATGGTGGGGTAGGGTAGGGTAGGGTAGGGTAGGGTAGGGTAGGGTAGGGTAGGGTAGGGTTAGGGTAGGGTAGGGTAGGGTAGGGTCGGGAAGGGTAGGGTAGGGTAAGGTAGGGTAGGGGTAGGGTAGGGTAGGGTAGAGTAGGGTAGGTTAGGGTAATGTTATAGGGGTTGGGGTAGGGGCAGGGTAGGGTAGGGTAGGGTAGGGTAGGGTAGGGTAGGGTAGGGTAGGGTAGGGTAGGGTAGGGTAGGGTAGGGTAGGGTAGGTTAGGGTAGGTTAGGGTAATGTATAGGGGTAGGGGTAGGGGTAGGGTAGGGTAGGGTAGGATAAGGTAGGGTAGAGTAGAGGTAGAGGTAGGGTAGGGTAGGGTAGGGTAGGGTAGGGTAGGGTAGTGTAGGGGTAGGGTAGGGTAGGGTAGGGTAGGGTCGGGAAGGGTAGGGTAGGGTAAGGTAGGGTAGGGGTAGGGTAGGGTAGGGTAGGGTATGGTAGGGTAGGGTAGGGTAGGGTAGGGTAGGGTAGGGTAGGGTACGGTTGAATTGAGTAACATCCTAACTTACAAAGGGCTCGAACAACTCGCATGCATCACCATCATACTTAAAGGGACCCTCCCACCTTCAAAAAAGTTCATGAATTGGCATGAAAGTGATGTCGCTCGGTTCAGAAAGAGCGAAAACGAATATCTACCAAATTTCACCGAAAAATATTCACCGGTTTTCAAGATATTAGACTTTTACTTTTGTTTACTTTTTGGGATCTCCGCTGTTCCTAGCGACTTTATTTGAAAGTGCGGCATTTGTTGCGCGCAAAGCAGCATATAGGGTAGGGTGGGGTAATTTGAACATGTGGGGTAATTTGAACATAGTGTGAATAACACAAATTTACGGAAAACCCATAAGTCGCACGACATTAACACCAATTAATGAAATGATCGTTACTAAACGGGCTATCACATGAACGGTCCTTTCTGTTTTGGGAAATGAAGATGTTGATGGAAACTTAAAAAAATTACGTTCGTAAGTAACAACGCTCAAAAACACGTCATTGCAACTTCATTGCAGCGCAAAAATTTGCATGGCTAGTGCCAGTTAAACAACAACTTATGATAGACAATGAATTAGTAAGTGCCCTTAACCCGATTAAGTTGCTTTTGAAACCCTCTTTTAAACATGGCAAAGTAATTTCTGGTGTGGGGTAATTTGAACATAGTGTGAGAATTTCAATGGACGCCAGTGACAGACCAAAAAACAACGCTCCTGGGTTTGTTCTCTGCCAATATCTTCCATCCACAGCGGTAGCAGATGTAATAAGGTTGGGCGGGTTCAGTTTCGGTCCGTGCTCAGCTCTAAATTGCCCCGGGCGATGACTTGGGTCGCTGCGTCAGGCGGCCAGCCGTGTCACTACAGTCACCGCGCGCCCGGAGGTAAAGCCACGCTCTTTTGCTCACCGGTGCAGTATGCCTCGTACTTACGCTCGAAAGAGGGTCCCAGGCTATAGCGAGGGGGACCTCGTTAGCGCTGCAGCTGCCGTCGAACGTGGCGCTACCATCTATCAAGTGTCGAAGGAAAGAGGTATTCCGTTAGCGACGTTACGCCGCCAAGTTCTGGGGCTGAACCGCACCGGCCGCGTCGGAGCTGGAAGACCGACGACGCTGACCAGAGATGAAGAACTCATAGTGAAGACTGTCACCTACCTGGCACAGGCAGGTTTTCCCTGCGATCGACGCGACTTGAAGGACATCGTCAGCTCGTACGCCAGATCTGTGGGCCGCCAAGTTCCTTGGGAGACAGTCCCTGGAAGAGACTGGATTCGAGGCTTTGAGAAGCGCTGGTCAGCCGAGATGGGATGCAGAAAGCCGGAACTCTTGACTAAAGCGCGTGCAGAGGGACTATCAACGGGGGTGGTCAGCCTTTTTTTTCGATATGTACGCCGAACTGATAAAGGACAACAACCTCACCCCCGACCGGATCTTCAACTTGGACGAGAGCGGCCTGGCCACTGATGTTCGCACTGAACAAGTTTTCGTCTCCAAAAAAGACCGAAACGCCTACCTACGAGCAGCTTCCTGTGGTAAAGCGACCTATTCGGTTTTGTTCTGCGCCAGCGCCAGTGGCGTCTTCATGCCCCCCTTCACAGTCTACAAGGGGCTGCACCTCTACGAGAGCTGGACTAACGGAGGCCCGGCTGGCGCGGTGTATGGTGTCACCAAGTCTGGGTGGATGGAGGGCAGCGTCTTCGAAGGCTGGTTCTCAAAGGTGTTCCTGCCACATGTAAAGGACATGACGAAGCCAGTGCTGATTATTTACGATGGTCATGGATCTCACCTGACTTACGATACCGTCTACGAAGCCATGGAGAACGAAGTCATCATCCTGTGCCTGCCGCCCAACACCTCCCAAGCGCTGCAACCGCTGGACGTCGGCCTCTTCAAACCTCTAAGACCCAGTGGCGACAGATCCTGAAGGTCTGGAGCCGGGAAAGCCGACTGAAGAGCGTTGACAAGGCCACCTTCCCAACTCTTCTGGCTAAGCTCTGGAATGAGTTAAACCCAGCGCACGTGATGGCTGGATTCAGAGGCAGCGGTCTGTACCCCGTCTGTGCCGAGATGGTGAAGCCGCGGATGGTAGAGACCGCTGCCTCTTCCACGTCTGCGAGGGGTGACCCAGCGTCCCCAGCAAGGGCAATAGCCAGTGCGGTTCTCCAGGTGCTGTCACCGCCGCCTTCAGCTGCTACCCAAGCCGCACTGACCAACGCAAAGCGCTCGCGCAGGCGAGTGCAGGCGAAGTGCTCACGTCACGGGAGGTGCTGAAGCGACTTCATGAAGAGAAGAAGAAACGCCAGAAGGGAAAGTAGCAAGAGCCGAAGTGAGATGACCTTGAATAGAGAGTCTCTGAACTGAAAGTGGGTGACTGTAGGCGGGAGATATTTTATCAAACGGAGATGATATATGCGCCTTATGTTAACTGACGAGAGAAGGGCTTTTTATGTTGACTGACGTGTGTGCAGCGAGTAGAAATCGATACCCTGCAATGTTGTTGTGTTTTATTTCTATAATATATATGTTTAGAATTGTTGTGGCTATTCGTTTACGAATCAAACGACATCGGTGCCTGCGAGATTATCGTTTTTATGGCAAGCAAAGGCAGTATGTTCAAATTACCCCACGGTTAGGCAGTTTGAACACACCGTGACTCGGTGGGAAAGTAAGGCTATTCTATTCAAGGTATGCTTAGCTCGTCCAAAAAAGAGGTTTGCATGGTGAAAGGAAGTGCCATTTGCGCTACTGAAACCGTTTTTTGTCATCCAGGGTTGAACTGGAGTTTTTTATGACGAAAAAGACGCCAAAATATGTTCAAATTACCCCACACTACCCTACCACCGCGTGCTACCAAACATTTTAGTAAAAGATTTAAACATCGTTAGATCTGCGCTGAGGTCACAAATTCTAAGGGGCATTCCAATGCATTGGCCCCTTAGAATCCGAAAACTGCAAGTTTGAAATTCCATATCTCCGAATTAAAGCATTTTTCGATGTTGTGAGTGCCCTGCCCAAACCAGAGTGCTGTTCACGGGCACCTGCGGTAGCTGCGGTAGCTGCGGCTCGGCGGTCAGCCGGGTAATGACGTCACAGAAAGTGGGGATGGGGCGGGTGGTGTGACGTCATACGGCTGCGGCCGCCTGCGGTCGAAACGATCCGACCGCAGCGGCCGCAGGAACCATTTGTCATGCAAAGTGGCGCGGCATCGCGCATTCGTGTAACTTGGGCGGAAAATTGACACGGCCGCCTCAGACGAACGCGTGATGACGTGCGCACAAGTGGGCGGGACTTACAGCCTGCGATCTACCGCAGTTACCGCAGGTGTCCATGAACAGCACTCCGTATTTTCAGGCCATGGCCACCAATTTGGCTATCACAACTCAAAACTGATGTTAAGGTGGGATGGTCACTTTAAGATAAGTTTTGAGTTGAGATAGCTAAAATAGGGTCCCTGGCTTACACTTACCGGTTTGAGCACTCACAAGATTGAGAAATGCTTCAAATCGAAAATATATATTATATAATTTCAAAGTTGCAGCACTTGGATTCAGAGGGGCTAATGCATTAGAATGCCCCCTGTGAATGTGTGACGTCAGCGCAGATCTAACAATTGTAAATCTTTTACTGAACATTGGGTAGCACCCGGTGGTATATGCTGCTTTGCGCACAACAGGTGCCGCACTTTCAAATTAAGTTGCTAGGAACATCCAGAGATCCCAAAAAGTAAATAAAATTATAAGTCTAATAGGTATCTTGAAAACCAGAGAATATTTTTCGATGAAATTTGGTAGATATCTGTTTTCGCTCTTTCCGAACCGAGCAAATCACTTTAATTAACTTTTTGAAGGTGGGGGGTCCCTTTAACAGACAGAGAGCAGAGAGTGACCATTAGAGGAAGTTTGTCAAGCTGGAGAAGAGTCTGGAGTGGTGTTCCACAGGGTAGCGTATTGGGACCAATCTTCTTCCTCGTCTACATTAATGACCTGGCCCTGGGCTGCTTGATGAAGTTCACTCAGAGGGCAAGCTCTTCGCAGATGATGCCAAGATTTACAGGCGCATGAAAGGTAATGAGGATCAGCAGCAACTCCAAGCAGACCTGGATAAACTACAAGAGTGGAGCAACAGGTGACACTCAAGTTCAATCAGGATAAATGCAAGGTCATGAACTTTGGTAGCAGAAATCCCAACTGCAGCTACAGCATGGGAGGAGTTCAACTGGCTCACTCTGAACAAGAAAAGGATCTTGGAGTCTTGATTTCAACAGATCTCAAGCCCTCCATCAACACAAGTTGTCAAATGCCAAAGCTGTGTCCTCAGCAAACTCCATGTTGGGCCGTAAAAGGAGTACTTTCACATGCCTCAATGACAAGACCATTCCACCTCTATACAAAGCGCTGGTTAGACCCAGAATGGAAGTTGCAATCCAGACATAGTCACCGTATCTGAAGAGTCAAGAAAGACATCCAGAACTCGAAAAAGTGCAGAGGAGAGCGACAAAGCTTGTTCCCTCACTCACAAATTTACCATGTGAAGACCGACGGAGTGCTCTTGGGCCGACAACGGTAGAGCAGCAAAGAACATGAGGAGACATGCTCCAAAGTTTCAAGATCCTGAAAGGTCTGGACAAGAGTTGAGGTTGAAAGCACATTACTCAAGCCGGATGACAAGCACCTGGGAACTAGAGGACACCAGATGAGGCTCGCCAAACCAAAATATCAAACACTAAAGTGCAACAAGTTCTTTACAGCAAGAGTGGTCGACATGTGGAATGGATTACCTGAACATGTGGTATCCAGCAACATCAACCAGTTCAAGAGAAGATATGACCAACATGTATTCCTACCTGGTATTCTTACCTGGTAGGGTTCCCTTATTCTTATTAGGATTTGATTGGGGATGATCCGGGATGGGATAAGGAACCCAAGATTCTGAGACGTGCCAGTTCTCTGGGTACACAACTACCAAAAGGCCATCAGAGTACACACTACAACTGGAATAGAGCGTCTTCCAATGTGATAGTTGGCAACAAAATCAGTAAACTAGAGACTTGCAATGAGAATATTGACAATGTCCTAACCTAATCTAAACTAAGTGTATGCATACAGAGAGTCATGAAGGTGGGAGTGTAACAATTGCTTAAAGGTTTTCAAGTTAGGGGTACATAGGTACTGCTTCCTCAGGCAATGAATTCCATGTAGGTACACATCGAACAGAGAAGAAGCGCTTTCTAACATCAGTGTGACTATGTGACAGGAGAATCTTAAAGCAGTGTCCCATGGTTCAACCTTGGGGGGCCAGGTCAAACAGGTCTTTAGGCGATATACAAGAGTGTCCAGGAAGACCTTCCAGCACTGGATGAGGTCAGCTCTTAATAGTCTACCCTGAACTGAGTACAAGTCAAGTGTTTTTAAACGATCGCAGTAACTTAGGTTACACAACCCGGAGATGTGTTTCATCCATTTTCTTTGTACATTTTCTAGCAGATGCAGCAGATTCTAGCAGATTATAGCAGATTTAGAGCAGATTTTTGACGATGAATGTCGCAGAACAACCAAATAGAGGGGGTAGCCACTATGAGCATCCTTAGTTGCTCGGCCTCCCTTGCCCCCATATGCTACATGATGTTATTATGCTGCCGGTCCCATAGCTCAGTTGGTAGAATGTTGGACTCTGCATGGTGAGAGCACGCATTCCCAGTTATAACAGTCTGGGTTCGAAGAGTGACAGGTGCTCAACATTTATGGGCCTCCTGACAGGTAAAGTTGCGGTTGGTGGCAGGCCGTAGCCAGGCGAAATCAGTGAAGGGACGGGCCATGCGCGGCTATGTGCGTACGTTTAACTTTTGACTATGAATTCTGCCATAGAGCTGAAATTGCGCGATCGGAGGGTGGAGGGCAGGGCAGGGTCACCGCAACAAGCTTCGCTTAGCCGTGGCCCTGTCCTTGTGAATCCTTCCCATCAAAAGGTTCAGACTAAATTTATTTTAAAAAATCAAAACCATTTTTGACCCAAATCATTTGCATAAAAACATGCCATTTTGTCCTTTAGTCAAGAGCAAAACAGTGTCAACTACCAAACCGAAGTTTTTATTTAACCTTCTCAAATCAGGAGCTTAGTATGACTCAAAGTTTTTCCCACACAACTGTCCCTTAGCACCAGGGCTGCGGAGTTGGAGTCGGTCGGAGTCGACAGTTGTGACCGGAGTCGGAGTCAGAGTTGATTTTAGAAACCCGAGCCGGAGTCGGAGTCGGAGTTACCGAAAATCTGTCGACTCCTCAGTCCTGCTAGGTCTGCGGAGTCGGAGTCGGGAGTTGGAGTCGGTCGGAATCGACAATTCTGCCGGAGTCAGAGTCGGAGTCCGAGCTGGTTTTTGAAAGCCGGAGTCAGAAATGGAGTCGGATTCGCCGAAAATCCATCGACTCCGCAGCCCTGCTTAGCACCCTGCTGTCCCTTCACTTACGATACCAAAATATGTGCCCTCTATTTAACTCCCAAAAACGTCCACCAAAATGATGAGTTCTCTCCTTTCATGTTACTGATTCCAACTTCTTCATGTTTAGAATGTGTAAAATGAAAAGGAGGAATTCACCAAAATTGAAAAACTTGTCAACCCAGCCACGAGATAAACCTAGGAATTCAACCACCCACAAAAATAGAAATAAAAACACGAACCAGCCAACCTGAACCCATTGTTCGACGATTCACAGCTTGTGACTCCCACATAATACATGCATAACAAACAAATATCGATAAAATGTACATAAAACATACCCGAGTTTTGCCTGAGTTAGTAATCTTGAGGCTGACTAAAACGCAATACACACTTGGCCGTGGACATGTAGCGTGTGAAGTCCGAAAAGGGTTTAATACAATTTAGATTATATTTATATACACTGTGATATTTACTTTATACACACATCACATAAAAACGAGAGAAACTAATAAAACAAGCCGAATGACATGACACCGCGTCGCGAGCGCCGAGAGAATTTCTCGAGGCGGCGCGACCTTGAAGAACGTAAACATTGCGGGGAAACCGCAACCAAATTGCAGGCACTACAGACTACGGACGTATAAATAAACTGGACCCGCAACCACCATAGACCCGGGAACAGGGGGGGCAGCGGGGGCGCTTGCCCCCCCAACTTGAGAGCCGAGGGGGCGGCGCCCCCTCAACATTGAGGCAGCGTGAAAGGATCTTTCCTCCCTTTTCCGGGCTTCTTTCCTTCTTATTTCCTTTATACATCTAAACATCAACACACGGCATTTTCCTAGCCATCTGAATGGTTTCTGCTGATACAGTATCGATTTGACAACATCTACTAATTGCTATTGCCATCCCGCTTAGGTTTGGGCCTGGCCTTGGCCATAAGTTCGGCAGGCCAGATTTTATACTGGACCATTTTGAGTCAACTTTGAGAAATACATAACGTGCAACGGTGGTAAAATCGTTGTTATTATAGGTATAACACAGTTTACCCGCTCCGGGTGTGAGGGAGGGGTGTGGGGCAATGAGTGCACTGACGTGGCGCCCTCGGAAGTCCGGTATGGGATTAAAGCTCAGCGACACTAAGGGCTTGGTGTGGTGCCTTCGGCTATCGGTAGCACCCTCAGAATCACCGGCGTAGGGCCCACAGAGCCGCCGGTAAGGGGCCTTAAGAGGCACTGGTGTGGGGCCGCCATGCAGGTGCCGGTGTGGTCGCTCAGAGGTGCTAGTGTGATTCTCTCAGAGTCGCCGGTGAGGGTCCTTACAGGCGTTGCTGTGGGCCCTTATAGACGCTGGTGTGGAGCCGTTACAGACGGATGGGGTCTTTATAGCTGATGATGCGAAGTTGCGAACCCTCTGGCCTCTACACGCCGGCAGCCGGCAGGGGGTTCTCAGTGACCGGCAAGGGGCCCTTAGGTCGGCATAAGAAGTCTTGTGGGGTCCTTTAGGACCAGCATGGTACTGTTAGACGCCAGTGGGGCCCTCAGGGCTCAGAGTCACCGGTGTGGGGCCCTCAAAATTCACCAGTGGGTGGCCTTTAGATGCGCAGGTGGTTGACTGTTGGGTCCTCAGAGCCACCGATATAGGACTTTAAAAGGCACTGGTGTAGACACTCAGAGTTGGGGGTGTGAAACGGTCAGAGATACCGGTGTGGGCCCTCATAGGCGCCGATGAGGGCCCCCACAATTGCCGTTATGGGACCCTCAGAAAAATAGGTAAGTGTTTGACAATCACAGGCGGGAAATTTCCCTAGAACTGGCCCCTCACTACCGGCCCCTCAGGCCGGTAAGAACTCTCAGAGACCAGTAACGGGCCTTTGGAGACCACCGAGGGGCCCTTAAAATCGGCAAGAGGCCCTCAGAAGCCGGCGTTGGGCCCTTATGGAGATCTAAGTGTGGTTATTTAGGGCCCATGAGGTGCTCTAACGAGCCCCATGGGGCTAGTCGAAATATGGCCATCGTTAACCCTCAGCGGTCAAATGGCGCCGCAGGGCCTCTCGGACCCGAAGGTCCCTTTGAACCCGATGGGGGGGGGGGGTACGTGTCCCCTTAGACCCCTAGCTACGCCACTGCTTCATATGCATCATGTCAGGTATTTTAGTCTCGCCCCCCCAACTTGAAAATCGTTCCCGGGCCCCTGGCAACCACCTCCATTCAGGTGAAGCCGACAAGGCGCCATTTTACGTTGCCAAAAAACCGTGCTCTGGAAGGTCATCGAGCCAATACAATTAGAATTGCGTCCAAACGGATGATCGGATCGAGATGCTGGTGGTACCGTTCGACGGGTAATTCCTTGAGGCAGGTGATGATGGATGTCACATGTCACCCGGTGTCACATCGCGCGTGCCACGTGGCACGTGCCGACAAACTTACAAAGGGCAAAAACCTTTAAGCGACGCTTCAAATCAAACGAAGGGCGGCACAGGTGCCAAACTCACAGGTCACATGTCCCAGCGTTCGACCACTAACATATGGTATGTTCGGCATCAGGGGGTGCGGAATGCACGCGCTAGTGGCGAAAAACATGTTTTGAGGAGGCATCCTCCGATTCCGGAAAACCTTGACCTAGGCACACCAAATTTGGCACACTGACACTACTGGACACGCGCTTTAAGGTGCTGTACAAATAGGCGTGCTGGGGTACACGGTGCACGTGCTGTGCACGTGCAAACCTTTTGATGTTGCACTCCAGGTGTCACATATGCGGGTAGGGCGGGTAGCGCTGGCAAGCTCAAAGTGCCAAATTTACACAGGCCACCCAGAATGCATTCCAGCATAGTTATTGAGCATATCCATCTCCTGGTGGCCTCTGCACGTGCAAAAAATTATCCACGCTGGGCGGTGGGGATGCTTGGACTCCCTATGTGGATTTATGTAAATATCTCGAAAACGGCGTTGTGTAGCGCCGCCGTTTTGGCACACCTTTTCATACATCTTTTTCACACATACTGCGTAACTTTCAGACTTAGGTCACTCAAGGTTAGGTCATCAGGTTACGTCCAAGTGACCTTACCTAACCTTAGGAAAAGTTATAGTGCCCGTCATAGCTACACAGACTGAACAATCGGTTTAAAACGTGCAGCGATTGATAAGAGCAACAGTATATACGTAGAGTACTTCTACCTCGGAATTTCAATCAGTGGCGGCGGAACACCTTCAATTAAAGGGGGCACTGCCGACTTTTGGTCCCATTCTTTCCATGCAACGCCCATAGGGCGTTGCATGGAAAGGGCTATGTTAAAATGCCAAAATTAAAGGGGGCACGGTGTCGGTGCCCCGGTGCCCCCTCGTTCCGCCGCCTATGATTTCAATATCACTTGCTTGCTCAATGCTCATTGCTCATCTCGTATTGTAAGAGCACTGCGGCACAGCATAGATGCAGGCGCTTTGCTACTGCCATCTATGGGTGAAAGATGAAGAAAATGGTTATTGCGGTGCAGTATTACTGCAGGCGCAAACAACGTAGATAAAAAGATGCCTATGCTGCGCTGGCCGGCGATTGAGGCGTAAATTTGCGTTGCTGGGTAGCAAAAAGTTTAGGAGCCCGAATTTGACAAAATAAATGATTTGCCGTGCTGGTGGTCTGAGGTCGCAAAATCAACAAAACCCTAGGTCAATGATATTGAAATTTCGAGGTAGAGGTAGGTAGGTACTCTACGTATATACTGTTGATCTTATCTATTGCTGCACGTTTTAAGCCGATTGTATAGTCTGTGTAGCTACATTGTAAAAAAAAATCACTAGCTTATTTTGAAATTAGGCATTTTTTACGAGTGCCTCCCTTGCACCTCGTTACAACATATATGGACATTAGTAGTCAGAGCCATGCACGTTAACAATGCCCTTTGTGGAACAAATGCCTACGAGCGAGAGCATGTTCAGGAACCTAATTTTGCGCAGTGTTAATGAACTACGCACAGCCTCACAGTGTTACCCGCCGTTGGCTTGTTCTCGGCCAGTTTTTGGCGTGTCCCTCAATTAGGTCATTTTGCTATTAGCTCAGCTGACGAGGCCCCGGCTGGCACCTACTAAACGGATAACCTTGCGTGCAACCCCGTTTGTTGTCACGAACGCCTGCAGCTGGTAAACGTGCTGGTAAGCTTGCGTGGTTAGAGGCTTCGGATGGCTATGAGCATGTGCCTCATAGCTATCCTCGTCGCATGTTACAACCTAGGAGTCTGTGGCTGCTTTCAGAAGGAGTCCCCCCCCCCCGCTTCCGGGAGCCGGCGTCTATTTTGTGTTGCGTCGCCATTACTGTGTGTGTCTGCCCAACTGCTCTTTGGCTTGATTGAAGGTGAGGCATCTTGTATCATTTGCTGTGTGCTCAACAAAAAGGTTGTCCATTTGTAAACAAAAGTTATTATGTTGTTGAGCTTCTTAGAAGATGTATAGTATCGCATAATGTTGCCCGTCGTTGGCAGAAGTGCGTCGTTATCGTCTATCCAAGTCAGACTAGCTATATGTTTGGGACTTAAGCTAGCTTGTGGCAGGAATATATCACTTTCTTCAACTTTAATTTAATCATTTTCCAGATTGGTATGCCTTATGATAATAATAATGTTGATATTCGATTTTTCACCCATTACAGACTTCTCTGGTAAAGAATGGGGCCATGTACATATGTCCTGGCCTACCTTCACCCCGCGACTGCCGCCGGTGCAGAGCTAATGAAAAATCACAAATGTTTGATGGTGGTTATTTAAGAAACCTGATTGCAAATTATTCAGTTAGTTGTTGTTGTTGTTGTTGTTGTTGTTGTTGTTGTTGTTGTTGTTGTTGTTGTTGTTAAAGTTATAGTTATTGTCCTGGCGTTGTTATTGTTCTCGTTCTCGTTCTCGTGCCCCAATAAATGTGCTGCAGCGCTACTCAGTCTGTTTACTTGCGGGTGGCGGTCGAGAGTCGGAGGCACTGGTTGACGGAATTCCGTCGACGGAATTCCGTCGACCCAGTGCCTAGACCCCGAAGGCCAGTAGTGGTACTAGTTAACTAGTGCCACTACTGGCCTTGAGCTAGTACCACTACTAGCCTTGGGGGCTAGTACAATTACTGGGTATGGATTAGTAGGCAGTGGCTAGTTACCTTACCAGGCAGGGGCTATTATGACACCTAGTAGACGCACTACCCACGCTATTTACGTGCGTGTTGTCAAACTAGGTGGAGCACGGTGGTCGTATGCATACGAGGCACAGCCTTGTCGAACAAGCTTGTTACTCGGCAACTAGCCTAAAATTAGCCAAATTTACACGCTCCTGCAATGTTATTTTTGCGCTGAGAATTCCTCTACGAGGGGCTTGTAAGTTTTTTTTTACAGTGTATGACGGGCATTATAATTTTTCCTAAGGTAAGGCCACTTGGACGTAACCTGGTGACCTAAACTTGAGCGACCTAAGTCTGAAAGTTATGCAGCATTTGTGAAAAAGATGTATGAAAAGGTGTGCCAAAAACGGCGGCGCTACACAACGCCGTTTTCGAGATATTTACTTAAATCCACATAGGGTGTTCACTGTCCAATCATCCCCACCGCCCGGCGCGGATATTTTTTTTCACGTGCAGAGCGCACCTTTGGGGGCCACCAGGAGATGGATATGCTCAAAACTATGCTGGAATACATTCTGGGTGGCCTGTGTAAATTTGGCACTTTGAGCTTGCCAGCGCTACCCGCCCTACCCCACTGGCGGATCCAGGGGGGGGCCACGGGGGCCATGGCCCCCCCCAAAGGCCTAAAGTGGCCTGTTTGGCCCCCCCCAAAACGTCAGAAAAATTGCTAAGAAAATATACCTTGATGGAGGTTTTTAGCACACTTGGTGAAGTAAAGCTTTCCACAGCATAATATGGAAGCAATATGGTAGCAGTGAGGGTCAGCCAAAAGTTGCGCGGGTGGAGTCGACCTTCAAAAAAGACCGTTGTTGGCACGTGTTTATGGCGCGGTAGCTGGGAGTTGGCGGTGTTTCGCGTGGTGAGGCATCACTGGCGGATCCGGGGGGGGGGGGGGGGGCACGGGAGCCTGAGGTGCCCCTGACAGGCCCGTGGTGCCCTTGGCCTTGCTAGGTCTGTGGTGCCCCTGGACCCTGGCAGGCCTGTGGTGCCTCTGGCGGGCCTAGGGTGCCCCTGCTAGGCTGCTGATGCCCCTGGGACCTGACAGGACTGTGGTGCCCCTAACAAGCCTAAAGTGCCCCTAACAGACCCGTGATGCCCCCGACAGGCCCAAGGTGCCCCTGCGTGATGCCGTGTTGTCTGCGAGGCCGGTGGTGCCCCTGCGAGGCCGGTGGTGCCCCTGCTAGACCGGTGGTGCCCCTGGCAGGCCTGTGGTGCCCCTGCTAGGCCGCTGGTGCCCCTGGGCCCTGACAGGACTGTGGTGCCCCTGACAGGCCCAAGGTGCCCCTGCAAGGCCGGTGGTGCCCCTGTGAGGCCTGTGGTACTGGTACCCCTGCTAGGCCTCTGGTGCCCCTGACAGGCCCATGGTGCCCCTGACAGGCCCATGGTGCCCCTGACAGGCCCATGGTGCCCCTGACAGGCCCATGGTGCCCCTGCGAGGCTGGCGGCGCCCCTGGCAGGTCTCTGGTGTCCCTGACAGACCTGGGGTGCCCCTCACAGGCCCGTGGTGCCCTTGCTAGGCCTGTGGTGCCCCTGGCGGGCTGGTGGTGCCCCTGCTAGACCGGTGGTGCCCCTGACAGGCCTGTGGTGCCCCCGGGCACCAAGGGGGGGTCATGACCCATGTGGTCCCCCTTGGATCTGCCACTGATACATATCATATTGATTAATAATGGCGTTATGGCTTATGCAATATGCAATGGCAGGCACTTGGTATCCCTCACTTATCCCTCATTGGGGGCTCTGGCGGGCTCCTGAGGGCCCACGTCTATCTCCGGGAGCCCTAGACAGGCTCCTTTGGGTCCTTTCAGTCCACTATAGCATAAGAGGTCTCCATGCGAGTCCTATACATCTGAGGGCGTACCCTGACGTCTGAGGTACCCAACTGCAGCTCCAATGGTCTCTTATACTGGCGGATCCAGGGAGGGGGCATTTACGGCCATGCCCCCTTCCCAGAGGCCTAAAGTGGCCCGTTTGCCCCCTCCCCCAAGCGATAATGAAACATAGTTCAATCAGTGCCTGGCCCAGGAGCCGAGTTAGACAGGGGGTGTTTTACCACCTCCCGGCCCGCAAAGGGACCCAAGCACTGACTCGAAGCGGGTTAACTGGTCGACAAAAGCAATGGTAAGTGTTTACAAAGTAATATAAAGGCATGGGTCGGATGGGCTACCATTTATATATTTTTACTTTTAGTTAAAAAAAAAAAAATCATAGTGTCAGGGCTGTGACGAAAAATAAGTGGCCTAAATCCGATGAGAAAACAGGATTTGGGGGTACCCTAGGTTTGGCTCCTGCATGAGTTGGCCCCCCCCAAAACGCAAGCCTGGATCCGCCAGTGCCCTACCCGCATATGTGACACCTGGAGTGCAACATCAAAAGGTTTGCACGGGCACAGCACGTGCACCGTGTACCCCAGCACGCCTATTTGTACAGCACCTTAAAGCGCGTGTCCAGTAGTGTCAGTGTGCCAAATTTGGTATGCCTAGGTCAAGCTTTTCCGGAATTGGAGGATGCCTCCTCAAAACATGTTTTTTCGCCACTAGCGCGTGCATTCCGCACCCCCTGATGCCGAACATACCATATGTTAGTGGTCGAACACTGGGACATGTGACCTGTGAGTTTGGCACCTGTGCCGCCCTTCGTTTGATTTGAAGCGTCGCTTAAAGGTTTTTGCCCTTTGTAAGTTTGTCGGCACGTGGCACGCGCGATGTGACACCGGGTGACATGTGACATCCATCATCACCTGCCTCAAGGAATTACCCGTCGAACGGTACCACCAGCATCTCGATCCGATCATCCGTTTGGACGCAATTCTAATCGTATTGGCTCGATGACCTTCCAGAGCACGGTTTTTTGGCAACGTAAAATGGCGCCTTGTCGGCTTCACTATCTTCCATAGGAGGTCCATTGGGATTGTCAGTCCAGTTTATTTATACGTCCGTGCTACAGACCAAGGCTATATAAACCAGGTAGAACGCTCCGGGAAAAAATTGGAAACAATAAATTAGTTGCGGCATTCCCTGATGACGCAAACGTGGGTCAGCCGCCGGCGGCCGGCGGCCGCTAACACTGTATGAGGATGAGTGCACGGAACTTTTGCTTGTTGGAGATTGCGCTAGGCAGTTAAATGTTAATGTTAGTATATGTTTCGAAAGTAAATTGAACGACGCTTCCAACGCCGTCAATGAATTTGCGATACGACGACTATTTGTTTAGTTAGAGCCGGCGAACTTTTACCTTCCGGCCGCGCGGGGAGGCGATATGGGTCACACTGACGGTTTTTACGATAGCTGTGGCGTGATACCGGGGTCGTGGTATCCCGTCCCCGGCGCCGATGTTAGAGACGGTACCTGGTCCGGGCTGTACCGGGCCCCGGACTGTACCAGGCCTCACTGTCAGAGGCGGGACGACAGGGGGTCTGGGGACGGAAGGACCGGGTAGGCTCTCGCGCTGTGTGACTGGGAGTGTGCGGTGCGCCGGTGGCCCGTCTCGCGTGTGCAGTGGCCCGTTTCGCGCTATCGGACAAATACAAGCTATTTCGGCCTTACCATGGCTGGAGACGAGGTGCCATCAGTGTCCGCGAGTGCAGTGAGCGCGGGTGCCTTGGACGTCCGCGTGATAGCGGAGTTTGACGGCACCACAGACGTGGTAGAGTGGTGGACCCGCGCGGAACTGTTGTGCGCCCACCGTGGCGTGGACTTTGGAGCGATGGTCCCCCTGCGTCTCACCGGTGGAGCCTTCGCCGTGTGGGCTCAGCTGCCGGTCGATCATCGAGCCTCCCTGGCAGCCGTCAAGTCTGCCCTCTTTGCGGCGTTCGCCCTGGACAGCTTCGCGGCTTACGATGCCTTCGTCACTCGTCGTCTTCAGCCGGGCGAGTCCGCCGACGTCTACCTGGCGGACCTGCGGCGGCTGGCTGAACTGTTCGGTGGCGTGCCGGACCGGACTCTGTCCTGTGCATTCGTGAACGGGCTGCCGGACGCGGCAAGACAGGTGATTCGCGCCGGCTCGCGCGCGGAGGCGTTGGACCTTCCCAGCGTGGTCGCGCGAGCGCGCGCCGTCCTCAGTGACGACCGCGTGGCAACGGTGGCGGCGGCGACGGCAGCGCCTCCACGCGGAGGGGGCGGAAGCCGCGGTGGAACGCAGGACGCGGAGGCGGTGATGGCGGCGCGCGTCCCGAGACGGCCGCGCTCGCGCCGGTGCTGGGCGTGCGGCCGGCTGGGCCACGTGGCGGCCGGCTGCCCGCAGGGAAACGGCACAGGGAGCGGTGCGTCAGCGCCAGCGCCGTCTCCTGCGCAATAAGAGGAGCGCTGCCCATACTCAGGTTGCCGCTGAATGGAGGACTCCGAGACGTGCTTGTCGACACGGGTTGTACGCATAACCTCGCTCACGTGGACATTTGTGATCAGTGGGACCGGCAGCGCTTGCTGATCACGACAATGGGTGGCCACGCTGTTCAGGCACTAGGCGTGGGAGTCGTGACGGTTGGCCGCGTCGGTGGCGACAGTGTCTTGCCTGTGCTAGTGGTGGCGTCGCGGCCAATGGGTGTGGACATGATTCTCGGAATGACGGGCATCTCCGCCCTCGGCGGAGTGAGCGTGAAAGGGCCGGGGGATGTGAGGATCGACGCGGTTTCAGAGAGGGTCCCAGTGCGCCCGGCGGGGATCAACAGAGCAGTGGCGCGCCCATGTGGTGTCGCGGGGGCGGCAGTGCGCTCGGCCCCGGCTACGCAAGGACACGGCGGGGCAGTGGCGCAGCCAGGCGAGGCGCCGGCGGCGGCGCGTCCAGCCCGGGCGGCGCAGGTGATCGGCGGGACAGTGGAGCGCCCAGGCGGCGGCGAGGCAGCGGCGGCGGGCCCGGCCCGGGCGGCGCAGGTGATCGGCGGGACAGTGGCGCGCCCAGGCGGTGGCGAGGCGGCGGCGGCCGGCCCGGCCCGGGCAGCGCAGGCGATCGGCTGTGCAGCGGCGCGCGCAGGCGGCGGCGAGGGAGCAACGGATCGCCTCGCTCAGGCAGGCCAAGTGACCGGCGGAACAGTGGCGCGTCCAGGCGGCGCCAAGGTGGCGGCGGTGGAGCTGGCCAGGGCAGCCTCGGCATCGCGCGGAGAGGGGGCGGGGCTTGGTAGCGCCGCAGCGACTGCGTCACAGGACCCGGCCGGCCCGGCGACCGGGCATACCATGCCCGGGCCCAGAGTGGGCGGGGCATCCACCGCGGAGCTAGTGGCCGACGCGAAAGACTTCACGGCGAGGTTCGATGTTAATACACGCAGTTGGACAGTGGCCTGGAAGTGGGCGGACGGAGTCGCACCAGACTGTCTGACCAACCGGGTCGCCGAGTACCGCGTGCCACCGTCAGCGCGGCAGGAGTATGACGAGGAGCTCGAGACGTGGCTGAGGAACGGCTGGCTGCAGCCCTACAATGAAGCAGAGGACGGTCCGCCGCGCGGCCTCGTGAGTCGTGCCCTTGATGGCCGTCCCACAAGCAAAGAAGGTGCGCCCTGTACTGGACATGCGAGAGCTGAACGGTCACGTAGCTGCATACACCGCCGACTCGGACGTGTGCGCCGACCGCCTGCGGAAATGGCGCCGCCACGGCCGGCGGGTGACCGTCGTAGATCTGCGGCGAGCGTACCTGCAGCTGCGTCTCGACCGGAAGCTGTGGCCGTATCAGACAGTGATCATCCGTGGTGAGCGATTCTGTTCGACCCGCCTTGGTTTTGGACTTAATGTAGCGCCGGCCGTGATGAAGGCGGTGGTGCGGCTCGTCATGGCGCAGGATGCAGCAGTGGAGCGCGCCGTCTGTCCGTATGTGGACGACCTGCTTGTGGATGAGGCTGTCGTCAGTGCTGAGCACGTGGTCGAGCACTTTGAGCGTTTTGGGCTCGAGTGCAAGCCACCGGCACGCGCCGAGGACGGCGCTCGGATGCTGGGACTCCACGTGCGGCGTGTGGCGGGTGAGCTGCGGTGGTCTCGTGACAGTGCTGTCCCCGACCCGCCCGACCGTGTGACGCGCCGATCGGTATTTGCATGGTGCGGCAAGCTGGTGGCGCACCTCCCCGTCTGCGGCTGGCTGCGACCCGCCGCCGCCTGGGTGAAACGGCGCGCCAATGCCGTCACGCGCGGCTGGGATGACGTCACGACCGACGCGCTCCTGCAGTCTCAGATCTCGCACGTGCACTCCCGGCTGCTAGCGGCGGACCCGGCGCGGGGCCAGTGGTGCTGGACCGGGGATCAGGCAATCGTCTGGATAGACGCCAGCTCGATCGCGGCTGGAGTGGTCATCGAGACACCGTGCGGTGGCGTGATGGAGGACGCCTGATGGCTCCGGCCCGGCGATGCCGCAGCGACCCACATAAACATGGCAGGGCCTCATCTAAGGATTTTTCACTGGGTGGGCATCCAGCGGATCGGAGGGCGGATCCAGCCACTTGTTTTGGGGTTCAACCAATTTCAAAACATGTGCCGGGGGGGGGGGGGTGAGGCGAAATAAGCTGTGCCATTATTGGAAACAAGATGATAGTTTGCAAAGATAACGTTTGTCGTGTGTTTTATTTTTATCCCTCGCCGGCACAGGCCATTTTGCGTCCTTCGACGGCGCAAGGGGGGGGCGAACCCCTCGTGTTTGGCCCATAATTGAGCTAGAGCCTCGCGGAAAAACATCGTGTAGGTCATCACGAGACGAAGCCAACGGTACCCAGTTTTAAGGTCATAGTTCAAATGGTGACCTCTGAGGTGAGGTCAGGTCGTCAATGAACCAAAAGTCGAGAAAATCGGGACCTGTTAGAACGTCGTAGTGTGGCTGCTATGGATTTTTTCGGGGTGCTGATCAAGAATATCATGTTATTTGTGATCACAGATGATATCTTCATGCATTTAGGCCAGGTCGGGTCAGGTCAGGTCAGGTCAACCAGTAGGGGTCCTGCCGGGTATTCGTAGTACGTGTCAAAAGCCTCTGACAGCTTCGTAACATATAACGAAGGCACCAAAACTACTTCGTAAATGTTCAAATGGTTGCCAATTCGAATTCAGCTCCAAAAACTAGCCTAGAAACATATAAAACTCGAAAAAGTGAACCGAGGTCATCAAAGGTCAATAACCTGACCTGACCTTTAGGTGACCTTGACATCCAACCTTATGCATGAGACCAACATCATATCACATGTTTGAAAGCCTGAAACCACGAAAAGACGCGCGGTAATGCAAGCCGACATACGCCGAATCGCGATTCCGGCCAAAAATTGTCTCGAAAAGCAGGTCACAGGTCAAAGGTCATTTGGGTCAGGATCATGAAATTTTTATGGTAGGTGTAAAATTGATCAACTCGAAGGTACTGCAAATTTTGTCGCGATCGGCCGCTTTTTACGCGATTTATTTGCGAAAAAAAGAAACATAGGGGGCTGCATCACCCCGCCCCCTGTGTATAGGGTTATAGTTAGCGATGCTCGTGACGTCTATTTGTTCCAGATTACATGTACATTGTACATGCCTATTCACTCACGAGACAATTACTTTTTTACAAATACCGATTAAAACCCAATGCTGTGGGAGGGATGCTACCTGGGCTTATAGATGCAACAGCGAGTTAGAGCTCCTAATTTACAAGCCTCACCGGTCGGACCTTTATTTTTACATTTGCTTCTGGGTGGGCAAATCGACGCCACTGGGTGGGCAATTGTGGTGACTGGGTGGGTATTTGCCCACCCAGTGGGTATGTTAGAGGAGGCCCTGAAACATGGCCGAATTGGATGCCGCCGTTCGCGGCTTGAACCTGGCCGTGGCGTGGGGCGTGACAAACATCGACCTAAGGACAGACTCGGCGACAGTGCACCGCTGGGTGGACGACGCGCTCAGCGGCCGCGCCCGCCTCCGGACGAGAGCGGCCGGTGAGATGCTAATCAGACGCCGTGTCGACCTCATTCGACAGCTAGCCAACGAACTGGAGCTCAAGGTCACCGTCACGCTGGTTCGCTCGGAGGAGAACCTCGCCGACGCCCTGACGCGAGTGCCGAAGGAGTGGCTGCGTGACGAGTGTGAAGAGAGCAGGATGTCGGTGACGGCCGATGACGGAGTCGGCGACTCGGCCGCCCGTGGGCAGGTGGTCGTTGGTGCTGGTGCTGCAGATGCCGTCAGGTCGTCTGTGCAATCGGTGCACGAGCGGGCCGGTCACCCTGGCGTTCGTCGGACGCTGTTTTTCGCGCGGCGAGATGTGTCTCGAGACGTGACGAGGGCTCTGGTGCGCGCGGTCGTGACGACTTGTGATGTGTGCCGATCGATAGACCCGGCGCCTGTGCGGTGGCGGCACGGCTCGCTAGAGGTGGCGGCAGTATGGGAGCGCGTCGCGATGGACGTGACCCACCACCAGGGGCGGAGCTACCTAACCGTCATCGACTGCGGGCCCACGCGGTTCACCGTCTGGCGCCCGCTCGGCCGTGCCGACACAGTGGAGGTCACCGGCCACCTGGAACAGATCTTCCTTGAGCGCGGCGCGCCCAAAGAAATACTGGCGGACAATGACACGGTGTTTCGGGGCCGGCGACTCGCCTCGCTCGTGGCACGGTGGGGCATTGCCCTGAGATTCCGCGCCGTGCACGAGCCGGGCGGCAATGGCGTAGTGGAACGGTGCCATCGAACTGTCAAGGTGATCGCGGCTAGGAGGTGGTGCCCTGTGTCCGAGGCCGTCCACCTCTACAACGTCACTCCTCGTGACGGCCGGACGGCGGACACCGCGCCAGCGGCCGGGGTGTACCGCTACGCGGTGAGAGACTGCGTCCGCCCAGGGCATACGCCAGTCGATACCGACGGGGATGGCGCCCAGCCTGCGCCAGCGCTGACTCAGCCGACCGACACCCGGCTCCGGGTAGGGGACCGTGTGTGGGTGCGGCGCCGCGGCACCCGCTGTACCGAGACGTCTCAGCGCGGGACGGTTACGGGCGAGCTCTCAGAACAGGTGCTGGAGGTGGACGGCGTTCCGTGGCACGTCCGTAACCTGCGACCGCGGTACGAAGCGTCCTCGGACAGCGGGGATGACAGTGAAGAGGCCGACGAATCGCCGCCACTGCTCGTTGGCTCCCCGCCGGCCGCACTGCGAGCTGAACATGACGCACTGAACGGGGCGGCGCCCCCCGATGAGCCACAGACTGAGTCACACGGGATAGATGGGACGGTGCCGCCTGGCGAGGGGTCGGAACCGTTTTCGACGGAAGGGGAGCCGGCGGAAGCGGCAAATATCCCCCCCCCCCGTCACAGTGAGCGTGCCCGGCGACCGCCGCCGCCGTGCAGCTGCTGCACCCAGCCGGAGTGATGACTCTTACGTGAGCGGTGAGCACATGTGCGTTTGATATTGTTTTGTTTGTGATACATGACAAAACAAAGTTAATACAAAAAATCGTAGTTCAAAATTCACAAGTCGTTACATCGTTTAAACATTCGGATCAATCGCTACATTCTTTTAAAATCGGTTGATGCTCTCACAGACCTATTTGAAAAATATGTCAAGAACTCAGGTGCTTCATACTTCAAGGCACTTCAAAATAAAGCACCAAGTAATGGTGGCTACTTCTAAGCCACAATCTGCAGGGGCACAGCTGAGTTTTTACTATTTAAGCTTGGTTTTTCCATATGTATGTGTAATGATTCGAGCGTTCTAAGGTCCATAGCTGTTGGCGCTCTTGCAAGTATTTGAAAGTCCGAAATTGAAAAACGGGTGTCACACTGATCTGAATGATCTCTCACAGATGACTGGAGAGGAGATGTCAGCATCTTACCCGTTCTCTCAGAGATTCCTAAATGCTGGCTAACTCTGGTGTTAAGGCGTGCACTGGTAGAGCCAATGTACGACCCCCCGCACGAGGGGCAACAGAATTTGTATATCACGCTAGAGCAGCACATTTTTGGAACTCTATCTTTGTGTTTGAAAAAAGAGCCAATCGTAAGTTGGTTCCTCAGGACGATACGAAATTGGGCATAAGGGTAGAAAGTAGTCAGTATATCGGTAATAGCATGTTTTAAAGCTTGAGACTGTTCTCCAAGGTACGGGAAAGTCACGTATTTGCAGAGCTTGGGCACATCAAAAGATGCTGGTACCCGATCGTATTGTTTGTTGAGGAATTTCCTCACTTCGAAATTGATTAGAGGAGCAGGAAAACCATTATTTTTGAAGAAAGTTCTCAGGAAATTAAGTTCACAGTCAAAAAGTCGATAACTGGAGCATAACTTGAAAGCTCTGTGGATGGCCGATTGCAGTACTGCCACCTTGATCGCCTTGGGAATAAAGCTTAAAAAAAACTTAAACCTAGTCCAGTGAATGACGGTTTCCTGAATACAGAGGTTACGAATCTGTCCCCAGACCTTGTGACGTTCACATCCAAGAATGGAAGTGTACCGTTTGTTTCTACTTCCCTAGTGAACTTTATCCTTGGGTGACGGCCGTTCAAGTATTGTAAGAATCGGTCTATATGCGAGGGGTGGTCAAAAATAAGAAAGCAGTAGCGATTGATGTAAAAAAATGAATAAAAATGATGTAAAAGAATGTAGCGATTGATCCGAATGTTTAAACGATGTAACGACTTGTGAATTTTGAACTACGATTTTTTGTTTTGTTTGTTTGTATTGTTTGTATTATGTGTTTGTATTGCCGTATCGTGTGTTTGTATAATTGTATGTATGATTCTTGAAAATCAGGGGGAGGTGTGGCGTGATACCGGGGTCGTGGTATCCCGTCCCCGGCGCCGATGTTAGAGACGGTACCTGGTCCGGGCTGTACCGGGCCCCGGACTGTACCAGGCCTCACTGTCAGAGGCGGCTCAGGCCCGGGTGACCTACGCCCGGGTGGCCTACGCCCGGCTGACCTACGCCCGAATTGCCTACTCCATCGAATGTCTACGCCCGGGTGACCTACGCCCGGCTGACCTACGCCCGAATCGCCTACTCCATCGAATGTCTACGCCCGGGTGACCTACGCCCGGCTGACCTACGCCCGAATCGCCTACTCCATCGAATGTCTACGCCCGGCTGGCCTACGCCCGGCTAACCTACGCCCGAATCGCCTACTCCATCGAATGTCTACGCCCGGCTGACCTACGCCCGGCTGACCTACGCCCGAATCGCCTACTCCATCGAATGTCTACGCCCGGCTGACCTACGCCCGGCTGACCTACGCCCGAATTGCCTACTCCATCGAATGTCTACGCCCGGCTGACCTACGCCCGGCTGACCTACGCCCGAATCGCCTACTCCATCGAATGTCTACGCCCGGCTGACCTACGCCCGAATCGCCTACTCCATCGAATGTCTACTGCTCCCCTCCTGTCCGATTAACGAGTGAAGATTTCGCATACCAAAGTGACCCTTCCGGGGGAACCGGCACCCGCAGTCAGGTAACAATGGGAAGGGTCGGAGGGACCGACCGCCGCGCCGCATGGTGACAGGTGATTCCCGGGACGTCCGAGCGTCCCCTTTCAGACGCATCGCCGCCTTCCCCCCCCCCCCCCACCGCGCCGTGCCGCGCCGCACAAAGCAGACGGACCCTGTCGCGGAGCGAACTACCCGACCAGGCTGCCATCATCGGCGGAGAGCCTGAACTGCTTTTTTTTAATCGTTGAGCTGATCAAGCTTGAGTAGCCATGCTTGCGTATTTCACGCTTCAGCCCTGCTGTGAGCCATGTTTTATGATTTCTCATTTCAGATCTTAACAATGATCTTAGGTAGGAAGAACCGTTAGAAACGCCCCTCCCCCTTAGCCCTCGCCGGTATAAGGGGGGGGGTCGAACAGCCCCCTCTCGGTTTTCGATAATAACTCGCGTAAAAACCCGCTGATCGCGACGGAACTTTCATTACCCTCGCGTTCATCAATTTTACACCTACCCTAACAATTTCATGACCCTGACGCAAATGACCCTTGACCTGTGACCTACTTTTCGAGACCATGTTTGGCCGGAATCGCGATTCGGCGTATGTCGTCTCCTCTTAGCCGCGCGTTTGCACTCTTTTCGTGATTTCAAGCGTTCAAACATGTGATATGATATTGCTCCTATGCGTTAGGGTGGGTGCAGGGGCGTCGCCGACGGGGGGGGGGGGGGGTCGGGGGGGGGTCGCGACCCCCCACTCGTCAGAACCGGGGGGATCGACCCCCCACTTTTGGCGATGCTGAGTATGCTTTTTTTAGCTATCATGTCAGGGAAGTTGGCGTCAGCAACATCAACAAATACAACGTCAGATTCAGAATCGCTTCAAGAGCTCCCTAGTCCCTATTGCTTAAAGGTCAATAAGCTGTGGGCTAGAACATCAGCATGACAATATGATTTTAGTCCCTTTTTATCCCTCAAATGAGCGAGCGCGTCAAAACTGACCCAAGCGTTCGTCTGATTGTCCAAATAATGGTTGCAGTCGATTCGTCGGATGACGTATCAGTAACTACGAGGTACCTGGCTAGCCTCAGCCCTGCTACCCTCGGACCTGCCTGCATAGCCCGGGAAATGGGGTCAGATGGTGGATCCCTCTGGGGCTTTCCTAATAAGACGCGCAAAAAAGGAGTATATTGCAACGAAACTTCCAGTGAACTCGAGTTAATGAATTTTACACCTATTCTAGAAAAAAATTGGCCCTGATTCGAATATGGATGACCTTGGTTAACTTTTTTAAGTTTTATTTGCTTCCACTTACAAGTGTGGTTTTTGGGGCTGATTTCGAGTTTAGCGCCCGTTTGAACCGTTTGAAGTAGTTTTGATAAATGATGGTTATGTAGCATGTTACGAAGCTGTCGTTGGTGGTTGTCAGTCACCCACTCTAGAGGCAGGAAGCCTGCTGGTCGACCTGACCTGACCCGACACGATCTACCCAAAATGCATGGAGTCATCATCTTTGTTCAAGACTAACATCGAACTCGTACTCGGGACCCCGATAACAGCTACGGCTCACTAAGTTCTAGCAGGCGGCCAGATTTTTCCTACTTTTGGGCGTTGACCTAAGATGACCCGGCCAAGACCTTGAAATTGGGCATCATCGACTTTCTCTCATCACGGGCAGCATTTTCGCTCTTCCGCGAAACTCTACCTCGATCAGGGGCCGAAAGCATGCCTTATGCGTTACGTTGGTAAACGTTTTACCTTAGCGACCCGCAAAATACGAATAAGAGCTACAGCAACACAGAAAGCGTATTCGATAGCTTTTTAAAGCTCTTTCGCCAACTTCGCCTCAGATATGACTTCGGGTCTATGGCTTGTGTACCATAGAGTCCAAACAGCTAAACGGACGGATTTTGCCGAAACATTTGTTCTGTAACAACCTATGATTCAGTAATTGTGTATGATATTCATGTTATCACCATCGTTTTTGTTTCGTCGAAACACGTCGCATGGCTTACAATTTGAACTTAAAAAACTTGAATAGAAAACTTGACATCAGGTAAAGGTCATGACCTGACCGGAAAAGAACCTGCTGCATATGGATCGATCTGTGTTACTAAGCTGAACACACTCCAGGTGCTGTCATCGCTCTACAACGTCTCCATCAAAAGTTGTTGTCGAAAATGTGTTAGAGACCTTTGATGACCTAATGACTGACCATTTCAGTCACCACTGGTCATTAGCTGCACCTTATCTCTAAAATGAACAAGGTGCCATGGCTACAAAACTATCTAGCGTTTTTAGCATATTCTTTCAAAGCAGAGGGCATCGTGCTTTTTCCCATATCTTATCATGATTGGTGAGGTCACACACCTATTTGACCTGACTTCGCTTCTCAGATGTAAAATCCCAGATTCATGAACTGTTGGCACTTATAATCCCATTCATTACACCGAATTTCAGACTTATAGGAGTCAGGAGATAATCTATAGGAATGACAAGATTGCAGTTTTAAGAGGCATAACTGAACTTGACATGACATTGTGACCTGACCTCAGGTGACCTCTGCTTGATTTGTATGCACGATGCAAAAATGATGTGCAATAAGATATACCGCTGCTTTCGCGGCGCTGCGCGCCGAGGTTTTTCTCCGGGCACACGAAAAAACCGGGAGTGTGGCTAAAAACACCCCTACCCATCAAGACGAAGACCGGAAACCCGACCCCCCCCCCCTACTAAAAAATCCGTGGCGACGCCCCTGGGTGGGTGTCAAGTTCACTTGAAGCTCAGGACAGGTCACTGACCTTAAAGGGAGATTATGACCTTTTTCCACAAAATCTGAGTTAGGACCATTTTCTGACAAAACACAACAAGTTATAATGTAAATTAAAACCATTTTGCTCAATTCGGTACCTTGCCGCAAATATCTCAACTTGAAGTCACGTTAGCGGGGAGCGCTGAAAATGACCGTTGAATAAGTACTTACATCACTTTTTGGTACTTGCATGTAATTTTGTAAAATGAGCGTATTCATTACATTTGATCTTCATCACATCTAGTTAGTTAATGGTCGTCTATAGTGCCTTCAAAAGATCTTCATGGTTTGGGGGTGGTTTATGTCTAAATTTACGCAACTATTTTTCCTGTTCATCATCTGTCGCCATATGCTGCTATTTTAGTAGCAACGACTCAATTTTGAATCGGTCCCGCCGACTGCACAATAAAAGAAGATAGATACAACACTTTTGCGGCATCACTGAAAAACTTATGCAGTACTGTTATCAAAATTCTCATAACACTGTTCGACAAACCTGAAGTCTTTTTGAAATAAATATGCTTGTATTTTTCGCTTCAGGCTCTGAGGCCAAAATAATGAATTTCGTAGTCGCAATCGCAAGATTTGGCTGCGTTTCTGGCGCTTGCCGTTCATTTGTGGCGCAAAATAATACTTGGAAACAAAGAAGAGTAGGCACTATGTACCCCCGACTTAGAATCTAATTAATTCTAAACCGAATTAACTCTAATTCAAATTAGAGTCCTTACAACCAAGCAACGACAAGGCGATAACATAAACAAAAACCCAAGCGTCGCTGTTTGAAACAAAAGCGCCATATACTGCGACTTTTTTATAGAGATGGACAACGCATTTCGGTGGGTGTTACAAGTACTGCAAGTACTGCTTCTTTTTTGCAAAAATAAAAACCTTTTTCACATACGAAAATGTGCTAGGAAATTTTCATATTTTATAGAAACTACAGTAGAAATAGTATAGATGTCGAGTAATTTTTATTTAAGAAAAAAGAAAGCTCATTATCTCCCTTTAAGCTTAATTCGAATTTAGCAAGCATATGAGCATTTACGAAGTAGTTTTGGTGCCATCGTAACATGTTACGAAGCTGTCAGAGACGGTTGACACCTACTACGAATACCCGGGCGGCAAAACCACTACTGGTTGACCTGAACTGACCTGACCCGACCTGGCCTAAAAGCATGGAGACATCATCTGTGATAAAAACTAACATGATATTCGTGATCAGAACCCCGAATAACCCCGTAGCAGCCACACTTTACGACCTAACTGGTCTCGATTTTCCCGACTTTTGGGCCAATGACCTGGCTTGGAAGGTCAACCAATGACCTAGGACCTTAAAATTGGGTATCATCGGCTTCCTCTTGTCACGGGAAACACGCTCGTTTTTTCGCGAAGCTCTAGCTCGATCAGGGGTGAGACGGCAAGGGGGGTCCAACGGACTTCCCCCGCCCTTATACGTTTGCGGCTGTCAAAACACCAATACTGGCGAGGGGAAGTATGTCACCGCTAGACTAGTTATTTGACCATATACTATTAGGTATTTATCTATATTTATTTATTTACGATCTCAAGCCTCCACGTGGTGGGTTTTAAAGCTTACGTCATTGCACAGTATGTCTTAAAAGTACCGCGCAAAGTAACAGTGGATCCATCAAGCCTGACCGAGGAAGGACTGCTAGTCACCGAAACAATGGATATCCTCGTCCATTCCCCAGGTCAATTGGTTCGGTGACTTTCAAGTTATAGCAGGCCCTTCCTCGGTCAGGGTTGATGGATCCACCGTCACTTTGCGCGGTACTTTTTACCCTCGCCCTGGCAGGGCATTTTTCATAACACGGCCTGGCGGGGGGGGGGGTCGATGCGACCCCCTCGCGATTGGCTCCTATGGTACCTAGAAACACCAAATTTGGTAGGTAGGTGGGCCACCTGGAGTCCTCACACCTGTGCAAATTTGGTTGCTCTAGGTCAATATTTAGGGAGTTTTTGGGGGATATAAATGTAAAAATTTCGCTAAAATAGGTCAAATGTTTTTCGCTTATAACTTTTGATCCAAGATAGAGCAAAAAGAAAAGGAGACTGTACATACATTGGAGTGTTATGCATACATAGGTACAAACCATGGTCACAAGTTCATCGGTGCAAAACTCACAGCCTATAATAACGCACTATGCCATATACTATTTTAAAGACCTTATCTTTCAACCATTAAAATTTCATGACCCTGACCCTAATGGCCTTTGACCTGTGACCTACTACTTTTCGAGACCATGTTTGGCCGGAATCGCGATTCAGCGCATGTCGGCTCGCATCAGCCGCGCGTTTGCAGTCTTTTCGTGGTTTCAAGCGTTCAAACATGGGATATGATGTTGCTCCCATGCATTAGGGTGGGTGTCAAGATCACCGGGAGGTCAGGTCAGGTCATTGACCTTTGATGACCTCGGTTTTCTTTTTTGGAGTTTTACATGTCTCTAGGCTAGTTTTTTATCGGAATTCGAATTTAGCAACCATTTGAACATTTACGAAGTAATTTTGGTGCATTCGTAACATGTTACGAAGCTGTCAGAGGCGGTTGCCACCTACTACGAATACCCGGCAAAACCCTTACTGGTTGACCTGACATGACCTGACCTGACCCGACCTGGCCTAAATGCATGAAGACATCAACTATGATCATTATTAACATGATATTCGTGATCATCACCCCGAAAAAAGAAACCCATAGCAGCCACCTTTACGACGTTCTAACATGTCCCGCTTTTCCCGACTTTTGGCCATTGACCTGACCTGGAAGGTTAGCCGATGACCAAGGACCTTAAAATTGGGTATCATCGGCTTTCTCTCGTCACGGGCAGCACGCTCGCTTTTTTCTGCGAAGATCTAGCTTGATCAGGGGCGAAACGGCAAGGGGGGGCAACAGACTCCTGCCCCCTATACGTTCGTGGCTGGAAAAACACCAATACGGGCGAGGGTTAAGAGTGTGTCCTTTAACACAAAAGTTATTGTGTATTTGTGTTATTGTGTATTATTGGGTTTCTGGACCTGTTGATGGTATGCAATAAATACAAAATAAATACAAGTGTAGAAGGTAACGGTTGTGGGAATGGTAGGTCGTTAAAGGTCTCGCGGGTTTTAGCGGTAGGTTTTGCACGTAGAAAATTTAGTATACTTCAGGCTATATCTTCGTCGTCTTAAGCTTTTAAGTGTTGAAGATGCGATCGACTTGTTGGGTAACAAGCCGGCCATGATCGTGTAAAATTACTTCATTGTAGATCGATTAGTTTCTGAGATATAACCGGAAATGTAAACGTGCCAAACCTACCGCTTAATCTCGCGAGACCTGTACAAATAAAGGCTTGCGTAGTATTGACGGTATTGACGATATTTCGGAAAGTTTGGGCCCCCATCTTATTTGGGCCCTTTTTCTGAAAACCTGCCCCCGCAAGGCGAAATCCGTGGCGCCGTCCCTGGTTCTGGGGGGGGGGCCCTGGTCGGCCTGTCCATTCGGACGGGCTAAGCCCCGGCGACTCTAGGCCCTAGGGTGTGTGCCCAGACCAATGTCTCCCCCTAATTCCTATCATTTTTCCGGCTCTGAAATGGTCTTGTCAGACCGAAAGAGCCTAACCACCCAACAAAACAAAAACAAACAAGCAGCGTGCGCCAGTCGCAGCTGCAGCTGGCTGTGCAGCGCCGGCTCTCGATGACACGTCTATGGCCGAGTGGGAATGGGCGTGAATTGGTGCGTGTGTCTGTACTATAGCATAAGTGACCAACTGAGCTGTTTCTACTTTGATATATTGAGCCTGACTCTGGAATAGCCACACTTGAGTGGAACGGATCTAATTGGGACGTGAACTAAATAAATGTATGACTATGACTAAGCAGGTATGAGTAAGCACACAAAATGCAGCATAAATCGGTTTCTTCGTTGGTGATATCACGAAAACGTGTTGGCAATAGTCTAATTATGTTACAAAAATGCGTGATAAAGTTACTCAAATAAATTTGAAAATTCATAGATGGCGTCAGGGTACCGAAGTTGGCAGGTGAATGAAATCGATCTCCCTTTCTTTTCCGGGGTCCACCTATGATCCACTTGGCACCTCTTGTTCACTTGTGAACCTACAAAAAAATGTTCATTTCAATCGCTATTGCATTTGTTATTTTACACACTTAACGTCATGATCTGAGTAGAAAATATTCGCTGTGTGTAATTACTTTCCAATACCTTCCAACATTCACTGGACGCGCCTAGATATGTTTTAATATATAGCTTGCAAGTGTTCCAGAACTTAACTGAATTGAGTCACTCCAGGACAATCTAACTATTACCAAGCCGCTCATCAAATGCTACGTTGCATATCAATATCACACCCCTTTTTTGGACGCCTAGATCGTGCTATTATAACCCTCGCCCTGGCAGGGCATTTTTCGTAACGCGGCCTGGGGGGGGGGGGGGGTGATCCGACCTCCTGGCGTTTCGAAACTAAGCGTCGTATAGTGCTTCCCAACAAAGACAAGTCGATTGCTCTTTACGAGTATTCGCGACTGGTGATACCTATATTTTTATCCTAGGTCAATATTTGACACCGTTTTGGCTAGTCAACGATCAAATTACGGGGAAAAGCTAAAATTTTCCAAGCTATTTAGCCAATAATGGCAAATCTATGAAAGATATCAACATGAAACTTTCACGACCGTGTTTCTCAATGAATTAGCAACAAAATGATGCATAGTTCAATGCAGTTCAGTCATTACTGGCGTGACATAGTCCCCGGGAACACGAGAGTCACACCCGCCGCTGGCGAGGACGATCCTAATTGACTTAACCCGCGCGGGGCTGGGGGGTAAATTTTACCCCCCCCCCCTCGCGAATTTTTGCAATATCTCAAAAACGGCGGCGCGCAGCGCCGCCAAACTTTCAGTACCTTTTCTTACATCAATTTGACACGTTCCCTGAAAATTTGAGCGAAATCCGTCGGATTTTTTTTTTGAGAAATTGACGTTTTAGTGACGTCATGCTCGCCATTTTCGCCTCAAAAACGGCAAAATTTCAAACGCCGCTAACATCTTCATTTTTAAAGGAATCAAAACGTAACAAAAAAGGTTATACGTAATTCTACTTTGTCTATCAAATGGTTATCTCGGTTTTTTGAAAATTTTGGATTTTGGCATAATTTTTTTTTCTCAAAAAACTGACTTTTTTGGGAAAATGATTATAAAATCCAAAATTTTGAGTCTATCGAAAAAACCGGAATATATGTCAGAGAAGTGGTCTATGTGCACCTACATACCAAATTTTAGAAGAATCTGTTCAAAAATGTGGGAGTTATTCAAAATTTTATGACGTCACTCACGACACACATTTTTTTTTGAAAAATGACTTTTTTGGAAGTTCTAGACCTGGTACGGAAACAAAAATAGCACCATTCGATTCGCCGTGAAAAACTGCATCAGATAGACACCTTTTTAGGCCTTAACAACCAACTTCAAAATTTGACCTCACTTGACCTGACCTTGACCTGACCTGACCTGACCTTGACCTTGACCTCTGAATGATATTGTATGCAACGAATATTGTCTTGGTAGCCTAAGAACACGTTTTGGACAATCAGTCTCAGTCCATGACTCCATTCTTCGGCAACTACGGTGCAAGGCCGATACTGTAGAAACTTGCAATTTGTACCCTTGACCTGACCTTGACCTTGACGTCAAACTTTAAATTAAGTACATTTTTAGTTGTTCGTGATGAGAGCTTTCGATTGGCGTTTGAATTTTCCAAATCGGACCATTAGTTCGGGAGATAACAGGGGGGTAAAATTTACCCCCCCCAGCCCCGCGCTTTCGGCTGGAGACCCCAGCCCCGCGCGGGTTAAGGTGACCTTGTAAAGATCGAGGAACAATTTTGAAAGCATTTAGATGAAGATTGAACCACAGATTCGGATTCAGGACCTCAAGAAACCCCACTAAACACAGACATGCGAGGTCAATGACCTTTGTTGACCTTAGAAAGGTCAATATACAATGTAATGTTTCATGTCCTGTCAAAATCTGACATAATGATAAGTCACACAGAATAATTTCGTTCTTGTCGATGGGATCGCGTCCAGTTACGCCAGATGTACGATTTTGTCAAAAAGAGTCGGAGGTTTTACCTATTGTGAGGTCATAGCTCGGTGACCTGACATGACCCGAAAATATTTTTTACCGAAAGATTGAGCTGAAAGTTAGCATGTAGGTAGGCACCCACTAAGCCATGCATATCCATGTGCCAGGTTTGGGGTGCTGTTGCACGTGCGCACGTGCAGGGGTTGATTCCAGATCTCGAAGACGGCTGGACCGATTGCGCTTAAATTTGGTACACGGTTAGGGAGCAGTTGGTAGGGTGCCGTGCAAAAGTCAGTTGGGACCCAGTTGGCACGTGCGCACATGCAGGGTGCCGCTTCCAGATCTCGAGAACGGCTGGGCCGATTGCGCTCAAATTTGGCACATCACTAGGGACCGGTTAGTAAGTCTTGGGGTGCAGTGCACAAGTTATTTGGTGGTACCCCCTCGCAATTTCGCACGTGCAAGGCCCACCCTCCCGCTCACTCCGTTGGTCGCCCCAAAAGGCGTTTTACTGGTGTGCACGATTACTTTATGAAAATGCTAAAGTGTTGCAAGTGATTGACAAATATTGTCCAAAGCATGCTGCCTTTGTCCAACCAAATTCCGATTTGGGCATAGGACAAAATCGGAATTCTGAAGGTACAAAATCCGATTGGCACCACTCTAACAGATGTGGTAAGGTTGTGATAGGTTTTACCGAACGGAGATATAGACGATCTGTCAACTGACGAGAGAAGCCAACCTCTGTCAACTGGCTGGTGTGCAGCAAGCAGATATTGATATTCTGCAACGGTTATTTTTGTTGTTGTTTTAATCTTTCTTCAATAAGGTACCTATGTTAGAGCTGTTGTGCCTATTTGTTTATACACCAAACAACATCGGTGATAGCCAGATAACTATTTCATGGCGTGCAAAGAAAGACTGTTCAAGTTACCCAACGGTCGGGTTATTTGAATACACCGTCACTTGACGGAGAAGCAAGGCTTTACTTCACATTTTTCAAAAAAAAAATATGTTCAACTTGAAACTTGGTGCACTCTATGGCAATGACTCTTGTCAAGTTGCTCTTAGGACAATAAAAATTTATTTCATTGGCTTCCACTCGCCAAACCCGCTTTTCCTATAGCTCAATCAAGGGATGAATCACTGGGTGGTTCTTTCAACCCCTCCTCACCCTCCTGCAATTGAAGTTAGCCGTTGGCAAAGACACTAATTCGTGCAGGGGCTCATTTTCACTTGTCCTTTTAATGTAATCGGTGACTTAAGCCAGCCGGCCAAATGAACAAATATCCATACAAACCCAGGTGATGCCACGGGCCCACGGCCCTCATCCTTGTCAGCGTCCACTCCCTCGGCGGCGGCGGCAGCGGCCCGCCGTGCCGTGCGCCGCGGCATGTTACCTCTCGCCGCGCCAGGGGCCGCGGGGCGGGACGCTACCCCCGCTGCGCCAGGCGACCCCCGGGCCTGGGCACCGCCGCGGCGGGCGACGGACGACAATAGAGCAAACAAAGGATGGGGCCGCCAGTCAGCCGGCATAGTGAATGGGTAAATCCTTACTCGATAATACAGCAGGGACTGCTCCACGAACACGGGCAGGCCGTACGGCAGTAGACATTCGATGGAATAGGCGATTCGGGCGTAGGTCAGCCGGGCGTAGGTCACCCGGGCGTAGACATTCGATGGAGTAGGCGATTCGGGCGTAGGTCAGCCGGGCGTAGGTCAGCCGGGCGTAGACATTCGATGGAGTAGGCGATTCGGGCGTAGGTCAGCCGGGCGTAGGTCACCCGGGCGTAGACATTCGATGGAGTAGGCGATTCGGGCGTAGGTCAGCCGGGCGTAGACATTCGATGGAGTAGGCGATTCGGGCGTAGGTTAGCCGGGCGTAGGTCAGCCGGGCGTAGGTCAGCCGGGCGTAGACATTCGATGGAGTAGGCTATTCGGGCGTAGGTCAGCCGGGCGTAGGTCAGCCGGGCGTAGACATTCGATGGAGTAGGCGATTCGGGCGTAGGTCAGCCGGGCGTAGGTCACCCGGGCGTAGACATTCGATGGAATAGGCGATTCGGGCGTAGGTCACCCGGGCTGCCCAGGGTTTTACTATGTCATATATTATTCGAAAATGACGATCGGAAAGCAAAAACTTGTAGTTTCAACGGAAGCCGACATCATTTTTCTCAAAAAATATCACACTTTCGTGCTTGAAATATGATATTTTTTTGCTATTAAGCATTTTCCTTAAGAAGTGAAAGGGAGCATCTTACCCCATAGGGTGGGAAAGACGCCCCCTGGCGTTGGGTAAGATGCCCCCTGCACTATAAGTGACATAAATGGGCACGTGAATCGCCTGAACGAATCAGTAGTTCCTTCGGGCCTGCAGTAGACACC
This sequence comes from Amphibalanus amphitrite, assembly GCF_019059575.1. NCBI lineage: Eukaryota > Metazoa > Arthropoda > Thecostraca > Balanomorpha > Balanidae > Amphibalanus > Amphibalanus amphitrite. The sequence continues at coordinate 171,618 of NW_024882415.1, read as the reverse complement.
AAACGTCATCGTAAGGGCCCTCAAAAGTAGTCGTAAGGGGCTTCAGAGGTCATCGTTAGGGCCATCACGGTCCAGCGCGGCCAAACAAGCCTCCGTGGTGGCGTTCGGAGACCACTGTGGGGCCCTTATAGGTCTTCATGATGCTTGAGGGCCCTCGAGCCCATCGTGGGGACCTCAGATGCCAGCGCGGCCCGTGGAGCCAACGTGGGAGCCCTCAAAGGATGTCGTGAGGGGCCCTGGAGCCAATAATGTGGCCCACAGAGGCCGTCGTAAGGGCTCTCAGAGTCAGATGTCGCCCAAAAAGTCGCTGTGTGGGCCGAGAGACCGGCATGGGGAGCACCTGACCGTACTGGACTCTCAATAGTTCCAGATCGGCTTTTGTCTCTCATCACAGGTATGTAATAAATGATTTGACGGGCTACTTGAAGGACAGCCTACGGATTTAGGGGGGCGTCTTTCCCCATCAGGACAGGGGGCATCTTACCCCAAGGTACCGAGGTAACATTAAATCAGTACAATTTGTTAGCCATAAAACTACACCCTGAAACAAACTGTTTGGGACACAGTACACGCATGTTAATTTATCACGACTATAGCAAGGGACGCAAAAATTATCTACTTTCTTTGATATTTTCAATGTTTTGACACCAAAATATTTTTTGAAAGCAGCAAATAAAAAACATGCAATCACCAGCCAGCCGTTGCCCAACTGAGCCTCGCAAATTTTTGTGCAGTTAACAAGGCAGGCTTCCGCTTTACGCTAAGAACATTAATTTCCAGGTTCGATTCTTTGTTTCGCCGCTAGAGGGGGTGGGGCGTCTTTCCCACCCTGGGCATCTTACCCCACTCTCCCCTACGTCAGTTTGTTGACCTATGTTGTCGCTCGCGAGCCTCTACACAGTCCAAAAACAACGCAATTTCTGAACACTCAGTGCCAAGAAATCCTTCAAAGAAAGATGACACTTGGCAGAAAGAATAGCAGTCGGTTTCTTACCGTTCGTACATATGTGTCGTGTTTTCACAAGAGTTTAGTAAGGCCAGGTCCCTCACGTCACCTCCCCTCATAACTCAATAGGACTAGGTTTACTATCATAGAAGCGTTTATCAATCGCCGGAAATCTTAGCCAATCCCACTGGACACTGGATCCATATTCCATACCCACATGAGGCCCTCCTGACTGGCCACTCCCTCTGAAATCCACAATAACATAGGGCTGCGGCCATGGTTATGTAATATGTATTAATGCTTTTCACTACAGATACAGTTTAGACCTGGTTATGGCAAGCATTTTCGAGAAAAGATATGATAAAAGTCCAAGACAAAGGTCGAGAGAAACAACACCAACATAAAACACCGACTATGTAGCACTAGTACTGTCAAATTCATAAAAATATATACATGAGTCGATCAGAAATTCACTGTAGATTTCGAAAAGGGTGTCAAATGCCACTCAAATACCCCCATTCGCATGTAAGAAGCAATAAAACACTGACCTTCAATTCCGCGTGCCATTCTCCATAGGCCACTATGTATTAAATAACGCGTTCACTGATAGCAAAAAATGAGACCCACATATGACGCGTTTGCTACCAGCCAATCAGCGCTCGAGATGCCGAACGCTGATTGGTGGAGAGGGCCGTCGTTAGCAGTCCATTACACGTTGTTTTCCTTGAACATGTGCGTGAGCGCTGATGCTGCTCACGGGTTGTTGCCATTTTTCGTAATACTGAAGGCACGGGAGCGAACCCCCCTGATACAGACCAAGATCTACAGAAGTACAGATAACACAACTATTCGACCGCCACCCTTGCATTGCAGCCATTCTATAACTCAGGAACTACTGGACCGATCGGAACGAACGAAACACCATTCGAATCAGGGGATACAATTTTATCAGCCGTTTCGAAGCTCGTGACCCCAGGTGACCTCGGTGACCTCAAAAGGTCAGCTTGGCATTGACACCTATTGCAGCCATTCTATAACTCAGGAACTACTGGGCAGGAACGCAGGCACTACATGCTCCCCCCCCCCCCCCAGAGCGGTGACGAGAAACACGAATCGGAGCCGGTCGGCAAAAAAGGGAGCCTGCACGACACAACACTGTAGTGACGAGCTGTGCCCGATCGCGTAGTGTACATATGTTATGTTTGTTTGTGTATGTTTGTTGTCATATGTTTGTATCGTGTATATATTCTCTGTACCTAATGTGTCCGCCACTGCGCGTGTGGACCTCCAGGAACTGTGCACCGTTCTACATGATAGCGCATGCGCACTATTCGTTACCACTTGGTACTGTTAGTACAATGGTCGCCCAATTGTGTGCAAATACATTCGACTTCTAACTGGAGCAGGACTTTGAAGAAGAGAGGCGAAGGAAGACGGAGGAGGCTGAAGGCTGACGACGGAGAGACACACGCACAACCGACCTTCAAGGTCGCACCGAGCTACGGTCGAGCGAGGTGGGCAACACGCCCTTAAAGACGCCTCTGATTGTAGCCACGCCAGTACCCCTGGTCGGACCCGGTATACTGACACGGACCTTGCCACTGGCTCTGGCTCAGGCTGTCTTAGCGGACACGCCTGCCAGTCCAGACGCTCTCCTAAGAGCGAGCGCTCGGCTACCGCCAGTCTGCCGGGCCCAACAGCGTTCTGCTGACACCCACCGATACCGCTCGCCGCACCGCAAGTGCCGCAGCGATTCGGGCGCTCCAGGCGAGCGTAACGGGAGTCACACCAGTCCCCGCCGCCAGGCTCTGCCCGCTGTTGTATTCACGGACGGCCCTTCTTTAGATTGCTGACACAGATTCAGTAGATTGCACAGATCAGCAGGCCGTCCGTAGAATTACACTGGTGACCCCGACGTGATCCTCCAACCCAGTCATGCCGGACGCCACGGAGTTGGACAACGCAGCACCGCGGGGCGCCCCTCCCGCGACTGTGTCCAACGGGCCTCCTGAGACCGCTCAACGGCCGCTAGCTTCGTTCCGCCTGCCGCCATACACGCCAGAAGAGCCCGATCTATGGCTCCTACAGGTCGAATGCGCGTTCGACATCAGCGGCGTAAGCTCCGACGAGCTTTCTTTTCTTTCTTGCCAGCTTAGGCCGGGTCCCGTGGGGCCCGGCCCGTCTCCACCAGGAAGTCTACGATGAGGTCAGCTTCGGTGGAGAATATCTCCCCCAGCGTCGGCAGGGGGCCCCACCGGCGGGTCCGAGGCCCCTGGTGTGCGGGGCAGTCCATCAGCAGGTGTGGGACCGAGTCCGGCTCGCCGCAGTCGACGCACGCGTCGGACTCGGCCAGCCCGAGTCGGTGCCGGGTGTCTCCTGTCAGGGGCGAGCATCCCACCCGGAGCTGCGCCACGGTTACCGACGCTCGGCGGTCCAGTCCGTCGTGCCCGGGCGTCGGGTCGGGGTGCGGATGGCTGCGTCTGGCGCGCGCATCACACATCGCCCGCGCCCGGCGGGCCACCGCGGCTCTCGCCGACCACAGGTCCACGGGGATCTGGTCCTGTCTGCGCGAGCTCCCGATCGCTGCCAGACGGTCCGCCTCCTCGTTCTCCGGCAGGCCCGCGTGGCCGGGCACCCACTGCAAGTGGAGTCTGTGGCCTGAACGAGTTATGGTGTCTAGCAGGTCCCTGATCTCCGCTACCAGAGCCGACTGGGAGTCCGCCGTGTCTTGTAGCGACTGGATGGCTGCGCGCGAGTCGCAGCAGAGGAGGAGCAAACCCGGCCGGTCAGGCAGATCGCCCGCGGCCTCGGCCAGCGCCTCGCGGATGGCCACGAGTTCGGCCCGGGTGCTGCTGCATACCTTCCCGGCCGCTACCGTTAGCTGAACGGTGCGGGACTCCTGGTGGAAGATCAGCAGGGCTCCCCCTCCGCCATCGTGCGTGCCGCCCCCAGCCGAACCGTCGGTCCAGATGGACACGTCGGGCTGCGGGAGAGACGCCAGCGTCGTCTCCGCTGCAGCTCTTCTCGCTTCCGGTGGGTCTGTGCGCGAGGTGGGCACCGTCAGAGAGGTCGATGTAGTCAGACTTGTGGAGTCCGGTAGAAGGACAGGCGGTGTCAGGGCCAGCGGCTCCGCTGGGAGCTCCGCTAGGCCCGCCTCGCTCGCCATCCAGGCAGCAACTCGCCGCACGCAGGGTTTTGCATCCAGCACGACGTCCTCATCGCACGGCAGGGGAGGGCCGGAGTTTGTGCCGGCTTGCTGAACCTCTCGAATCCAGGCTTCGTGGGCTCTGTACTTCAGTCTCGGTGGGACCTCCCGATCGATCACCTCCTTTGCCGGGTCGTCGGGAGGGAGCCTCTTCAGTCTCTGGGCTTCGTTCGAGGAGAGTTTCTTGGCTCGTACCGTGAGGGGTTCCAGCTGTGCCTCGGCGAGCAGTGCGTCTCGTCTGGTCGGGCGGATGCAGCCCGTGATGATACGGGCGCATGCGTTTTGCTCCGCTTCCAGGGCTTGTCTAGAGGCCGGGGCGGCATGGGTCATGTAGACTGCCGCACCGTAGTCCGCCAGAGACCTAATATAACCTATATAGGCTGCTCGGAGTGTGCGGCGGCTGCAGCCGTAGCTGCGTCCGGCGAGGGCGGCTAGGCAGTTTCTGCGTCTGGCCATCGACTTCTTCAGTTGCTTGATGTGCTCACTGAAGGTGAGGCCGCCGTCCATCTTGAGTCCCAGAAAGGTTGGGTAGGTGACATGGTTGACAGGTCGGTTCTGGAGACTCAGCTTGAGGTGTACCTTTCCTCCGGCTTCGCGAGGGTCCAGAGAGAACGGGGTGGCCGAGCACTTCGATGCCGACAGCTGCACTTTCCACCGAGTACACCAGTCGGAGATTTCGTCCAGTGCTGGCTGGAGGGTCGCCTCGCACTGCGACAACTTCCGTTCGGTGGCCCACAGGGCCACATCATCCGCGTACACAGAGATGTGTACTCCGGGTGGGGCCCGCGGGAGGATGTCGCTGGCGTAGATGTTCCAGAGCAGGGGGGCCAGCACGGAGCCCTGGGCCAGACCCTGGGGGAACAGGCGGCTGTCCGAGAAGGATGTCTCCCACCGCACCCGCCCCCGTCTGTCGCGGAGTGTGGCCATGATCCACCTGGTTACACAAGCGGGCGTACCCAGACGGGCCAGTTTGGCGGCCAGTCCTGCGTGCCACACGCGGTCATAGGCACGCTGGAAGTCCAGCAGCACCAGGGCGGATCGGTTGGGGCTCTTGGCCTCGAAGCCGTCGAAGATGCTTTGAGTCATCTTGATCAGTTGGTCGTTAGTGTTGTGCCCCTTGCGGAAGCCGGCTTGGTTAGGGTCCATCTTGTGGTGGGCTTCCAGCCAAGCTTGGAGTCGCCGTTGGGCCAGTCGCTCCGCGAGTTTCCCGATGCAGGAGAGCAGGGAGACGGGCCGGTAGCTACCGGGGGCGCTGGCGGGCTTCCCCTTCTTGAGGATTGGTACGATAGTGGCTCGCCTCCAGGCTGCTGGGGTTTCGCCGGAGCGCCATGACGTGTTCAGGAGGTGGAGTAGCATCCTCTCCGCCGTCGGGCCCAGTTGTCTCAGCATCTCGTTGGACACCTCGTCCTGGCCGGGAGCGCTGCCGAGCTTCAGCTTGCCTATGGCGTTCTGTAGCTCTCTCCTGGAGAAAGGGGAGCACAGTCCTGTCTTCAGACCATTGCATTGGCAGGGGCCGGTGGCGCGTCTAGCCTCTTTGTTGATTTGTCGGTCAGCGTGTTTGTCCAGTTTGATCCGGGAGACCGCGGCGTATTCCTTGATGAAGAGGTTCGCCTTTTGTTTGTCGGTAACGGCTGGGCCCGAGGGCGGGGTGGGGCCCCTCTGCTCTCGTTGGATGGACTCCTTAGGCTTGGGGGTCCGTCTTCCGTCTAGGTTTCGAATGATTCTCCACAGGTCAGCGTCCGGTCTGAGGTTTTTCAGCGTCTCGTCCAGGTGGGCTCTCTTCTCGGCGGTGATCACCTTGTCGGCTTCGGCTCGCGCCTGCTGGTATGCCTCCATGTCGGCCCTGGTGCGGGATGGTTGCGTGGCCGTCCGGAGGGCTGCATCTCTCGCCTTCACTGCCTCTTCGCATTTATCGCTCCAGAAGGGGCCCTTCGCGCTTCTGCCGTTACCAAACGGTATGTGTTTCCTTGCGCTCGACGTGATGGCTTTCGTGATTTGTTGGTTGAGCTGGTTGATGGGGGTGTCCACGTTGATCTCAGACATCTTCTTTTCCAGGGACTCCCTGAATCCCGTCCAATCTGCTTTACGGAAGGAGAACTTCCCCCTGCCTCGGCGGGTCGGCGGCAGGTCGGCGGTCAGGGTGGTCCTGATCGGAAGGTGGTCGGACCCGAGGTTCGGTTGCGTGCTCCACTCCGCCGTCGCCCCGACATCAGCGGTGGCCAGAGTGATGTCGGGAGTGGAGAGTCCGCCCGTGGCTGGGTTGACGCGGGTGTGAGAGCCGTCGTTGAGAATCAGCAAGCCAGAGTCCGTGGTCCACTCCTCGATCTGGAGGCCAAGATGTGAGGGACGCTGGTGGTGATCCCACGAGTCGCTGTGGGCGTTTACGTCTCCCATGATGATGCTGCTGGCTGGGGGCGAGAGTCTGGTAAGCTCGAGTGACTGTTCTTGGGTTCCTTGTCCTTCCGTCCATCTGGCCGGTGGGCTGTATATGTTCACGATGTTTATGGTCCTGTCTGATGTGTGTATGGCTACGGCTCCGATGTAGGTCGAGCAGTCTCTCTCGGGTCGGTATGGTGCCGGTAGTGGGTCGAAGGCGAGGTCGTTCCGGGTCAGGATCGCCACGCCCCCCTTGGCCCGCTCCAGGCGCGTACCGTCACGGTACGGGCCGAGCAGGGGCGGCGGGGGAGTGGTTCCCGTGTTGCGCTCGCGGCTCGGAGAGGTCACACTCCTTCGCTCCGTCCCCGGGGGCTCCCCATCACGGTCGGGGGTCCCGGGCGTTCGTTTGTCGGTGCAGGCTCTCTTGTTCCGGCAACCCCGGCAGCGGCGTTCCGGCGGCTCGCCCCTGGCGCGACAGGTCCTGGGTCGCGGTCCGCCGGGCCGAGGGGGGTTCGAGGCCTCCGCCGGGTCCCGAGCTTGCCCGTCCCGGACGGCCGGCGCGCGCGTCGTCCGGTCGGTCACCGGAGAGATAGGCGGCCCCAGGTCTGGGGGGTCCAGGTTGCGCTCGGGCTGCACCGGCTCGTCCGCCCGGACAGCGACCGTGTAGCCGAGTCTCAGGAGCTCCGCCGGGAACGGCAGGTCCGGCGGTAGGGTTGTCTCCTGGAGGGCGACCACGTGTGGCCTCTCGTCAGCGATCCTTTTTGCCAACTCCGTTGCCCTCGCCCGCAGTCCATTGCAGTTCAGTTGGAAGATGGTGAGGTCTTGCTTCGGTGATCCGGTTGGTCGCTGTCTGGTCGATCGAGGTTCGCGGCTTGGGATGGCAGGTGGGTCCGGTCTGTGAGGTCCGGGCTGTCCGTCTCGGGGGTGATGTCGCCGGGTGGGAGGCCGCGCTCGCTGGGCCCCGTTGCGGTCGGGTGCGACTTCCCCGCCGCATGGGCCGGTCGGCGCGGCGCGGCCTGCCCGGTTAATCATCGTTCAGCGTCCCTGGGCCCAGCCCAGGGACGCAGCAGGTCGCAGGTTGCAGACAGTTGTAGACCTTGGTGGAGACGACTGGAAGATCGGAGCACTTCGCCACCAGATTGGTGCGCGGACTCGCCACGGGCAGGCGGCTCCGACGAGCTCCGGTACAAACTTCTAGTCGCCAACCTGCCAGCGACTATCGCCGACCAGGTCAAGGACGTGATAAGGACATCAAGGTCATTCACCGCCCTGTGCGACGCGCTGAAGTCTCGCCTTGCGCAATCCCGGGCCGACAGGCTGCAGTCGCTACTCAGCCGACAGCAGCTCGGCGACCAAAAGCCGACGGCGCTCCTCCGTTCCATGAGGAACGAGCTGGCCGCCGCCGGGGACGCTCCCGTGGACACGGAGCTGTTCCGGACACTCTTCAAACAACGTCTGCCGCAGCCCGTCCGCGCTGCCCTGGCCCTACTGCCGGCCGACAGCGCACTGGACGCGCTGGCAGAAGCGGCAGACCGCTATCTGGACGCCAGTGGACCGGACCCGAGGGTAGCGGTCGTCACCGCCCCGCCGCCGCAGCCTGCGACACCGGCACCGGCTCAACCTTCAGCCGGACTAGAGGCCGTCGTAGCGACCTTAGTCGCCAAGATGGACAGCCTCCAGGCCAGCCACCGAGGCCTCGAGGCCAGCAACCGGCGCCTACAAGACGCGCTCCGACGGGATCGTGGCCGGAGCCAATCCCGCCGACGACGGGCGCCTAGCTCATCACGGCCGCCGACACCAGCGCGCTCTCCGACGCCGACGAACGAAGACGACCTCTGCTGGTACCATCAGCGGTTCGGCAACAGGGCACGCCGCTGCGAATCGCCATGCAGTTGGGCGGAAAACTAGGCGGCCCCGCGCTCTTGGCGCAATGCGCGGGCGCACTTCCCACCGCCGCGCCGCTCCTCTTCGTGCGGGACACGAAGACCAATCATCAATTTCTGATTGACACCGGAGCGCAGGTCAGCGTGCTGCCACGCCGCTGCCTGCCCAAGAAGTCCACGCTGACCCCTGCTCCTGCCGGCCAGCAGCTCGTCGCGGCAAACGGCTCGCCAATCGCCGTCTACGGCACCTGTCTGCTGGACGTCACGTTAAGCCGCCATCACAGCCTGAAGCACCGATTTTTTGTCACCGATGTCACCACACCGATCCTGGGCACCGACTTCTTGGCCGCACACCAGCTCGTCGTCGACGTCGCCAGCCAACGCCTCCTGCGAGACGGCACCGTGTGCGCCAGCGCCCAGCGGTCACGACTGTGCTCCATCGGCGTGCGCCTCATCCACGAGCAGGCTGCTGCTCGCTATGCCGCCGTCCTCGCCCGCTACCCGGACGTAACATCGCCAGCGCCCGGCCCGGCACCAGTCAAGCACAGTGTGACACACCATATCGTCACCACCGGGCCGCCAGTGCACCAGCGGCCACGGCGACTGCGACCAGACCGGACACACATCGCCAAAACAGAATTCGACAAGATGCTACGGCAGGGCACCATCCGCCCGTCCAGCAGCAGCTGGGCCTCGCCTCTCCACATGGCGCCCAAGAAGTCTCCCGGCGAGTGGCGCCCCTGTGGGGACTACAGGGCGCTGAACGCCCGCACTCTGCCGGACCGGTACCCGCTTCCCTACCTGCGAGACTTCTCGGCCGACCTGCACGGGTGTGCCGTCTTCAGCACGATCGACTTGGTGAAGGCGTTTCACCAGATACCCGTGGAACCTGCCGACGTCGCCAAGACCGCCATAACTACACCGTTCGGCCTCTACGAATGCGTCCGGATGCCATTCGGCCTCAGGAACGCTGGACAGACCTTCCAGCGTTTCATGGATGAGGTCCTCCGCGGCATACCGGGCTGCTTCGTTTACCTCGACGACATCCTGCTTGCCAGCCCGACTGCCGAACACCACCTGCAGCTCCTGGACCACGTACTTCAGCGCCTCAACACCTACGGCGTCGTCGTCAACAGGCACAAGTGCGTCCTGGGTCAGCAGCAGGTGGTGTTCCTCGGCCACTCGGTGGACGCCGACGGCGTCCGCCCGCTGCCTGGACGAGTCGAAGCCATCAGGAACTTTCCAGAGCCGACCACGCAGTCCCAGCTGCGGAGGTTCCTGGGGATGGTGGCGTACTATCACCGCTTCGTCCACCGGGCCGCCGAACTCTTGCAGCCCCTGCACGCCCTGCTCACTAACAAGGGCAAGAACTCCAAAGCGCCCGTCGCGTGGACGGACGCGACACGCCAGCGCTTCCGACACATCAAGGACGCCCTGGCCGCGGCGACGCACCTCGCGCACCAGGTCCCGGACGCGCCGCTCGCCCTCTTCGTCGACGCCTCAGACTGCGGAGTGGGCGCCGTCCTCCAACAGCACGTAGCTGGCGAGTGGCAGCCGCTAAGCTTCTTCTCCAAGACGCTTCAACCTGCAGAGAAGAAGTACAGTACGTTCGGGCGCGAGCTGCTCGCCATCTACCTGGCCGTCCGACATTTCAAGCACTCGATCGAAGGCCGGTCGGCAATTGTCTTTACGGACCACCGCCCGCTGGTAACGGCCGTCGGCTCTTCGTCCGACCGCTACTCACCACGAGAGGTCCGCCACCTTGTATTTGTATTTGTATTTACATTTAAGAGCGATCCACATACAAAGTGCGTGGCGATTACTGCTCAGAATCCGTATCCGCGGTTGCTAATCTAATCATTCAAAACAGTTGCACATTCACTCACGTCAAAACAAGGACAAAACACTCTCAGGACAGCCTCATCGCTTTTACCCACCCCTATCCTATTGGTCAGCGACGATGTGCTGATTCATCGTCCACGATTGCGGCTTTAACAGCGCGGGCGAAGCGGGCGGGAGGCAGCTGCGACAGGTGAGGTGGCAGGCTGTTCAGCAGAGCTGCAGCTCGATAGCCAAACCGCCGCTTGCCCGTTTCCAGCCGTGGACGGGGAAGATGGAAGAAGTGATCTTGTCTGGATGGTCTTTCGCGGATAGCGCTATTAGCGACGAACAGGGCTGCTAGTTGCTCAGGTTCACGGCGCTGTATGACCTTGTGTGCGATGACAAGGGTGTGGAAGTCGGACATACCGCGCGGGGACAACCACCCGAGTTTTGTTCGCAGGTCGGAGACATGGTCAAATTTACGGCGGCCGAAAATAACTCTAGCGGCGAAGTTAAGAATTTTTTGGAGTCGATCGAAATTTTTTTGGGACCCATTACCATAAACTGAAAGGCAGTACTGGATACGCGATACAACGAGTGCCGTCACGAGCGTTCGGATGATGCCATCTGGGAGACAGTGGCGCGCATGTGAAAGACCAATCAACAGTCCCGTACACCGGCGGCAGAGTTCAGAGACGTGTGCGTCCCATGACATAGTGCTGTCAAAAGTGACGCCAAGGTTCCCGACTTGTGCGCACGGTTGCAACGCTGCGTTGCGGAATGGTACTCTAAAGTCTGGTAATTTACGAAGATTTTGACGAGTGCCAAATACAATAAGCTGTGTTTTACTTGCGTTCACTTTGAGGGCGTTAGCGCAAAACCAGTCGTTGAGAGACGCGAGCGAGTCCTCCATGCGCGAGATGAGAACTTCGAGGTCCCGAGCTGGACCGCTAACCAAGACTTGAGTGTCATCGGCATACTGAAACACTTTTGCGTCGCCCGCGTATAGCGATAAGTTGTTAGAGAAAATGGTGAAAAGAAGCGGCCCTAACGCAGAGCCCTGGAAGACACCCATGGCATTAGAAAGAGGCCTAGACAGCACTCTACGTCCGGATACATCTTTCAAAGACACGCTCTGAGTGTGTCCATGTAGATAGGCGGCGAACCAGGAAATTTCAATGCCGTGTAACATCAGTTTTTGCATCAGAAGATCGTGGTCAATCACGTCGAAACATTTACTGAGGTCGAGAAGGCATAGCATTGACAAATCCCCCCTATCAGTGGCGGCCAGGATGTGTTCAGTGACAGACAGCAACGCGGTTTCCGTGGAGTGCCGGGGGCGGAAGCCGTGCTGGGAGGATGCCAGAAGGTGATTATGGGAGAGGTAGGCGTAGAGCTGCTGATGGACAATGCGTTCAACTACTTTCATGATTACAGGAACTAGGGAAATGGGTCGGAAGTTTGCGGGGTCTGAAGGGTTACCAGACTTGAACAGAGGGTGAACTATGGAATGTTTCCATGAATCGGGGATGTCAGATTGGATTAAGCAGGTATTGATAATATGCAGGATGACACCACCAATAGCGGGGAATCCGAATTTCAGCATGCGGACACAGACGTTATCGGAGCCGCAGGCACTCGAGTTACGCATGCTGAAAATAATCCGCTCGAGCTCCCCCAGTGTTATCTCACGAAGTTGAAAACTGCATGCGCCGACACGGGTGAGACGCACATCCAAATCGGTGGGAGTGTTTTGGGTTCGGATCTCGTCAGCGACACGAGGACCGACAGATACAAAAAATGAATTTAAATCATCGGCAGATAGATCGGGCTGGACGTCTGGGCCGTCCTTCTTCGCGGCTACCACTGACCTGATGCACTGCCAAACTTTGTTGGGGCCCCGCTCCCCAATTTCCCTCCGTATCTCTATTCGCCTGTCTCGACGCACTGCCGCCCGGACTGAGCGGTTTAGGTCTCTGTATTCGCTCGAGTTGCGGCCTAGATGGCGAAGCGCAGCGCGACGTTGAGACATGAGGTTACGGGTGGCGGCGGAGACGGGAGGAGCGGTCGGGTTACGGATAGACACACGCTTGATTGGGGCATGGGCATCAAAAACAGGTACGAAGAACGACAAGAAAGCATGCCACTTGTCACTGACAGTTTCGGCAGAGAAGACATAATCCCAGTCGACATCGAGTAAGTCGTGATACAGTGCAGGGTGATCTAGGCGCTTAAAAGAGCGAGATGAGATAACGGCGGGCTTTTGACGCACTTTCGGCACATTGACAATCACGTCGATGATTTTATGGGGACTGAAGTGACAATAATTAACGCTGGTGTCACACACAAGTTCGCGTTTGTTAACAATGCATACATCCAATAGAGAGCCGGAGGTAAAAGTTGGATTTGTTACTAGTTGATCTAAAGAATAATTCGATAAGAAGCTGATCAGATGTTGAGACGCGCGGAAATTCGGCCCCTTCAATAGGTCACAGTTGAGGTCCCCGCAGAGAACGAACGGAACTCTGGGGTAATCGATGAGGACCCGCTGCAGCTGGGCCTCGAGGTCCGTGAAGTCGGCGAGCAGGGCAGCCTCAGAGTGTCGGGGTGGCCGATAAAGGGAGCAGATGATTATCTGTTGGCCCTTGTCCAGCTTCAGCAGCGCCCACTGCGACTCCAGCTTGCTTTCGGAGCTCCCGCTGCCGGGGATCTTCAGTGTCATTGACGTCAAACTGTTTTTAGTGATGATGGCTACGCCGCCATAACCGCTGCCATCTGGGCGGTCCACACGACTGAGCGAGTAGCCCGGAATGACCAGGAGGCGTTTCGGGGTAGACGGACGTAGCCAGGTCTCGGAAAGCACCATTACGTCGTAGTTGCGACGAGCGAGTTCGCAGGTCAGTTCTTGAAGTTTGGGTTTGATACTTTGAATATTTAGGGCGCCGATCAGCAATTTGGGCGGGTCGGTCGGCCGGCTGGACTGGAGAGTCCTCGATGCGGGGCGGGGTCCACATGCCGCTTCCGCAGGGCTGAGGGGGCGTGATCGATTAAGACAGCGGATGAGATACGCGGGAAGACTGCGCCGGATAGTCTCGGCTACTTCACGAGTGGTGTCGTTGCTTAGTCGGTCACGCACCGCCATCAGATGTGCCCGGTCGTATGCACGTCTGGCAGATTCAGCAGTGTGATCGTCCCGTCGGTGGTCGCTGGCCGGTGTTTGGCACTCTACACGGCGAGACCCGTGCGGGGCCCCAGTGCCGGAAGCAGTCAGCTGTCCGCTGCTCCCATGTCCCCTCGCACGCCGAGCGCGCCAGCCCGCGCGGCGGCCGCGCCGAGCGGGCCGCCGGGGCAGGGGGGAAGGGTCGGCCGGCATTGTTCGTTTAGCCGGCTACCGGCGTCTCAGGCGCCGGCCGGTCCCGGTAGGGGTTGGTCGCCATGACAACCGAGGACGGTTGGCAGAGGGCGGAGAAGTCGTTGAAAGCATCCGCGTCGGAAAGGAAATAGTCCTGCAGATATTGGCGATTTTCTTGCAAGCGAGAGCAGATAGACGCATAAAAATAACACCGTTGGATGCGTCTTTCAAAAATGCATCAATCTTCAACTGACAATGATTGCGTCTCTACGATGAATTTTCTGGTGGCTTCACGACAGCAGCACGGGTGACGGGTACCAAAAATTTTAAACAATGAATAATATCCAGATCAGTTCACTCACAGGTCTGGTGACTTCAATGCAGATGCAGGGCAAGTAGTAGAACACTGAGAACACATGATTCCAATCACACCGGAGTTGTTCCCGCTCAAAATGCTAAAAAACCGCGGAGCGGCCGGGGTTCGCCTGTATAGCGCTCGACCCGGCGCGCTCGACCCGGCGCGCGAACCTTGACTATATCGGCCAGTTCGTGTCGGACATCCGCCATGTGCCTGGCAAAGACAACGTGGTCGCCGACACGCTGTCGCGCACGGTCTCGATGGTGGCCCAGCCGCGCCCCCCGCTCGCCGACTTCACTGCCATCGCCAAGGCCCAGTCCGAAGACGGCTCGCTGGAAGAACTCGAGGCCTCAGACACCTCACTGCGCCTGCGCCACATCCCGGTCGGCGATGGACTCCGTCTGCTCTGCGACGAGTCCACCGGATCGCCTCGGCCGGTCCTCCCAGAGGCGCTGCGCCGGCCCTTCGCCAAGGCTCTGCACGACCTGTCGCACCCTGGCGTCGAGGCCACCGTCAAGATCGTCTCCAAGCGGTTCGTCTGGCCCGGTATGGATCGTGACGTGCGCCGCTGGACCCGAACCTGCCTCGCCTGCCAGCGCTGCAAGATCGGCCGGCACACCAAGTCCGACGTCGGCACCTTCCAGCCGCCTCAGCAACGCTTCGACCACGTCCATGTAGACCTCGTCGGTCCGATGCCTCCATCAAGAGGCCACTCGTACCTTCTGACGTGCGTCGACCGGTTCACTCGGTGGCCAGAAGCCATCCCGCTGCCAGACATTCGCACCACCACGGTGGCTCGAGCCTTCCTCGAGCACTGGATCGCCAGGTTCGGTGTTCCATCCATCATCACCACCGACCGCGGCGCTCAGTTCGAGTCTGCCCTCTGGTCGGAGCTTCAGCGGTTCCTCGGCTGCCAGCGGACTCGGACAACCAGCTACCACCCGGCCTGCAACGGCATGGTCGAGCGGTTCCACCGTCAGCTGAAGGCCAGCCTCCGTGCCCACCAAGCTGCCTCGTGGACAGACGTGCTGCCGCTGGTCATGCTGGGCATCCGCGCCACCATCAAGACCGACCTGCAGGCGTCCCCAGCTGAACTGGTATACGGCTCTCCACTGCGACTCCCAGCCGAGTTCTTCGACAGCAGCCGCACAGCAGACGCATCACCAGCCTCCTTCGTCAAGGACCTGCGACGCGCCATGGCTCAGCTTCGACCCACTCTGCCACGGACAACCAAGCGGGCCACGTACGTCCCGGAGGCGCTGAAGACGGCAAAGTACGTTTTCGTTCGGCGGGACGACCACCGTTACCCTCTGGACGCACCGTACGACGGCCCGTTCCCAGTCATCAACAGGACAGACAAGACCATCACCATCCAACAGCGACAGCGACGCGATGTCATCACCATCGACCGTTGCAAGCCCGCCTTCATGGACGAGGTGCCGGATCAACCTCAGGAGCAGCCACAGCGCGCACCTGACGTGCAGTCACCGGCCGCCCAGACAGGCGGCCCGGAGCTCCTGCTCTATGACGACACTCCGGCCGCCGCACGTCCTGCACCGCCAACACCACGCCCGGCGCCAACGGAAGCACCAACAACAAGACCGACAACACCGCGACCAGCAGCGCCATCGCGGCCAGCATCGACCACGGACATCACCACGCCAGCACAGCCCAGATCGATTCTCCGCACTCGCTCCGGACGCGAGTCACGACCACCGGATCGATTTCGACACGTCACCTTCATCGGCGACGCGTCTAGGGAGGGGGCAGTGTAGTGACGAGCTGTGCCCGATCGCGTAGTGTACATATGTTATGTTTGTTTGTGTATGTTTGTTGTCATATGTTTGTATCGTGTATATATTCTCTGTACCTAATGTGTCCGCCACTGCGCGTGTGGACCTCCAGGAACTGTGCACCGTTCTACATGATAGCGCATGCGCACTATTCGTTACCACTTGGTACTGTTAGTACAATGGTCGCCCAATTGTGTGCAAATACATTCGACTTCTAACTGGAGCAGGACTTTGAAGAAGAGAGGCGAAGGAAGACGGAGGAGGCTGAAGGCTGACGACGGAGAGACACACGCACAACCGACCTTCAAGGTCGCACCGAGCTACGGTCGAGCGAGGTGGGCAACACGCCCTTAAAGACGCCTCTGATTGTAGCCACGCCAGTACCCCTGGTCGGACCCGGTATACTGACACGGACCTTGCCACTGGCTCTGGCTCAGGCTGTCTTAGCGGACACGCCTGCCAGTCCAGACGCTCTCCTAAGAGCGAGCGCTCGGCTACCGCCAGTCTGCCGGGCCCAACAGCGTTCTGCTGACACCCACCGATACCGCTCGCCGCACCGCAAGTGCCGCAGCGATTCGGGCGCTCCAGGCGAGCGTAACGGGAGTCACACCAGTCCGCGCCGCCAGGCTCTGCCCGCTGTTGTATTCACGGACGGCCCTTCTTTAGATTGCTGACACAGATTCAGTAGATTGCACAGATCAGCAGGCCGTCCGTAGAATTACAACACAACGAAAGACGTCACTGTCCAACAAACGTCACACGGTAGCGAGCAGGTCGTTTGCCCTCCCGTCCAGATCGAGTCTTCAAATTTGAACGCGGCGCCGGCACAGAGCGGCGCCGACGGCGGTCGGGGGGCACACGCCGGCTGACCCTCGGGCAGCGCGGCAGGCGTCACAGGCGGCACGGAGGGCACGGTAGGCGTCACGGGCAGCGCGGTAAGCGGCACGGGCAGCGCGGTAGACGGCACGGGCGGCGCGGGAGGCGTCCCGGGCGTCTCGATAGGCGTCACAGGCGGCGGCCGACCAGCAGACGGGTCGCGCACCGGCATCAGCGGACGCGGACCGAGGAGCGGCTGCGCGGGCGCGGGCCGGCCAGGAGTCACTCCAGTAGACGGGGAGCGTAGCCGGCGCTGCTCGCTGTGGCAGTCTCCATCCGCTGGGTCGAGGTGAGCCGGTTTCACACGGTCGACCGAGACTACGTCCTGGCGGCGGCCGAGGTCGAGCGTCAGCGTCTTGTCCGAGCGAGCGACGACTCGGAACGGGCCGTCGTAGCGGCAGGCGAGAGGCGGCTTCGTGGCGTCACAGCGCAGGAACACGTGTGTGGCGTCCTGGAGAGCGCGCGGGACGCGAGCCGCTGAGCTGCCGGCACGCGGCGGCGTGGGCCGGAGCTGGTCCAGCGCCCGGCGGAGGCCGTCCGTGTAGGAGTCCGGTGTCGGGCTCGGAGCGGCAGCGGTGGAGCGCTCCAGGAACTGGCCCGGCAGGCGCAGCGTGGTGCCGTAGACCAGCTGGGCCGCTGAGCACCCGCCGTGCGCATGCCAAGGAGGACGAGCGGCAGCGCGTCGGACCAGGTGGTGCGGCCGCAGGCACGGAGCGCCGAATTGAGCTGTCGGTGAACGCGCTCGATCAGGCCGTTGCACGCCGGGTGATAGCTGGTGGTGCGGCGGCGCTCGCAGCCGAGCAGCGCTGACATTTCGGCCCACAGTGCCGACTCGAATTGCGAGCCGCGGTCGGTGGTGACGTGGTCAGGCACGCCGAACCGGACCACCCAGGTGCCGACGAAGGCGCGGGCGACAGCTGCCGCGCGCGTGTCGCGCAGCGGGACCACCTCTACTACCCAGCGGGTGAAGCGGTCCACGCAGGTCAGCAGGTGCGTGTAGCCGTCGGACGGCGGCAGCGGCCCCACCAGGTCGATGTGCACCGCGCTGAAACGCTCGTCCGGCGGTCGGAACGGGGTCACAGGAGCCTTGGTGTGCTGCTGAACCTTGGCTCACTGACCGCGGACGCAGGAACGGGTCCATGTATGCAGGTCCTTCTTCATCTGCGGCCAGACGAAACGAGCCGTGACCAGCTCGGTGGTGGCTTTGATGCTCGGGTGGGACAGGTCGTGCATCAGTCCGAACACGTGCCAGCGGAGGGCAGTAGGCACCCACGGCCGGAGCATGCAGGTGGAGTCGTCCACGAGCAGCGTCTTTCCAGAGGCGAGCTTGGCGTCTCGGAGGTGGAGCGAGTGGTTAGGAGACCGGAACGTGTCCAGCGTCGGGTCCTCTCGCTGCGCGTCTGCCATAGGCGTCGAAGTCGTCCAGCGGCGGCTGGGGGACAAGCAGCATGGAGACGGTGCGGGTGAGTGCGTCCGCGACCAGATTTTCCCGTCCGGGGACGTGACGTACGTCCGTAGAGAACTGAGCCACGTAGTCCAGCTGTCGCATCTCACGAGGCGACAGCCGGTCAGTGCTGGAGCCGACAGCGTGGACCAGGGGCTTGCGGTCAGTGTAGATGATCAGCTCGCGGCCCTCCACTCCGTAACGGAAGTGGCGCAGAGCGAGATACACTGCCAACAGTTCCCGTCCGAACGTGCTGTAGCGGGCCTCACGCGGCGTTAGAGACCGGGTGAAAAACGCCAGAGGCTGCCAGTGCCACGCGCCATCATGGTGCTGCTGTAGCACCGCGCCGACCCCGCTGTCCGAGGCGTTCACGTGCAGCGCCAGCGGCACGGCCTGGACTGGGTGGGCCAGTTTCGCAGCAGCGCACAGTGGGGATTTTTCCGATCTAGCGCCTCTTAATTCCAAAAGTCTTTTTTTTTTGGATTTTTGTTTATTTTTTGTGTCAGTGGGGCTAAGAAATGTCTGAATTTTTCATATATGGCATTGTTTTATCTGTATGTCCACAGCAAAACTAGGAAAAAAGCGCCCAAAGTTCACACTCATGCGTGATTACTCAATGGGCTCAGCAAGGCCCGGAAGTATGTATAGCTCAATTTCATTGTCCTGTCCTGTTGGTTTTAATCTTGCGAGGTCTTAAAGGAAAAGGGTCACCTTTAACATGGGGTTTGAAACTGAGATGGCCATCTTGTAGCCCGTGTCCGAAAACCCCGAGAGTGTCCCACCTTACGGCCGATTTCGGCCTTCATTTGTAGGTATCGGCAATTTTAAAAGAAAATATGCCAGGAATGCGTCCTTATCCCAGGAATGCGTTCTTATCCTGCAATACAGCCACCCGCGGCGAGGCTTTGGTTTTTAACCAATCAGCTCCAATCAGCTCAGCTTTAACCAATCAGCCAATCTGACACAAGCCGACGAGACTGTCTTCTGAAGGCTGATTGGCTTGAGTGTGATGTCATCGCTATGACATCATACAGAAGGTGCGGTAGAGAGTACAAACATAGTACCAATATGTTAAATAGTTTGACATACTTTTTTGCGAATTATGCACTTCTGGCACCAGATTTAAAAACAACATGAAAAATAATAATGTCAAAATGAAAAGCAACGATATCTTCATATTTCACGAAGGTGGCACTTTTCCTTTAAAGTTGCATATCTTCTGAAAGGCACCTTTATTAGGAGTGGAATGGCAACCGGAAAGTATGCTACAACCTTACTAAGGTCACAAAAATGCCATTTACAAAAAAAACTTACAGACACCATATTGAAGGAATCGTATTCTAAATAAATGTAGGAGATCAACAATGTTCTCCACACTTTTCCACTCCGAAATATATCCTATCGAATTCGCCACTTTCTCCTGCACAAGACAACGCCTAGTTTGGCTGCCGCAACTTGCCTGAACACGGAATATTCACATTAGAGTATCTTAACACCCCACTCTAGGAGGCTAGGGCAAACAGCACGATATAGGTATGTTCCGGACATAGGCAAATAATTTTACTTCGTGATTTATATGATGCATATTTTCTGAGACACATTCATTAGGAATAGGATGACAAGCGTAAATTATACATACCGTAACCTTATTGTCACGACCGGGGGGTACTGTGCGTTTGTTGCCTAGCAACGAAATTGTTGTCATATTTTTGTGCTTAGAAAATTAAGGAAAAGGGGGGCTTTTTCGATGAGAAAAGTGATTGAAACGGGGTCATTAATTATAGCTTATTCTGAAACAGTTAAAGTAAATATGCAGAGCCAAGGGCGATGCATTCACTGATTGACAAGTGTCAAAGTGACATTCAAGAAAGGTTTTATCTTTATGTTTCAACTTATTTCTTAGTTTATTTTCTCTCGTTAGCCGCAATGTGCGACTTTTGGAACGGTGTTTTCATTTCGGTCAAGGAGCGAAGTGGATCAAGCCTGTACCAAAATAAACATTGATTTCGAAAGTGCATTTGCGGCATTAAGTTTCATATTTTTTAACGGCTGACGGTGACAGTTCCAAAAGGTTCCAAAAAGTTCCAAAAAGTTCCAAAAAGTTCCAAAATGTTCCAAGATGTTTGCAAAGTTCTAAGATGAGCTGCGCAGCATAAGTTTAAGAGAAGCTGCTCAGATATAAAGTAACATGATGCAAACCAATGTAGCGTCTGAATTCAAGTTATCAACTTTGACTAAGATACACTGATTTATTTGCACCAATCATGTCAGCATCTGATTTGAAAAGGAAGCGTGGAAGGATGTTGTCAAATCTCACCAGAGTGAGAAGACGAGCCCTAGTAGTGATTGAAAATAGAGGCTCTAGGACGCAGCTGGTCGACATGCTTAAGGAGCTGGACGCTGCACTTGAGTCTTTAGAAGAAGTGAACGAAGAGCTCAAAGAAGCAATAGCAGAAGGTTCAGGTCACTGAGGCCGCACAAGAAATGTTCTAAGGCTGTCTGGTCGAGATGAGCACTGGACAGTCCCGGATTTCCTATATCTGTAAGTTTTCGAACGCGATCTGCAAACGCCTCCGTGCTTTCTCCCGGTTGT
The DNA here is from genome assembly GCF_019059575.1 of Amphibalanus amphitrite. NCBI lineage: Eukaryota > Metazoa > Arthropoda > Thecostraca > Balanomorpha > Balanidae > Amphibalanus > Amphibalanus amphitrite. Next base: position 150,971 of record NW_024882415.1, on the reverse strand, counting down.
TGACGTACCTGACGGAGTTCTGCATTCGCTCGTCGTGGATCGACGTTGGCTCCAAATTTCCTTTGCAACGCACCCTTGAGGATTTTGTAACTTTTCCTCTCATCCTTCCCTAATTTTCTGCAAACGTCGAGGGCAGTGCCGTCTAATACATCGAGCAGCACAGTGGCTAGGCTTGTCTCGTCCAGCTCACTAAAGCGGGTCTCAAAACGAAATATCCATGTTTCCCAATTTTCATCTTTCAGACCGCTAAATTTTTTTGTGTTGTGAACTTTCATACACAGTTCACTAGCCATTTCAGTTGTCCTCTACTGACTAGGATTTAGACAGAATCAATTATATTCTCAGTGTGGTGTCGCTAAACGATCACCTTATGATTATCTATATTGTCTACAAGTATGTACGGCAGAGAAAAATAACCGGGTTCAAGGCGTATTGTGAATATTGTAAACGACCTGGTATTTATCAAGAAGCTAATCGGAAACGACCACACCCCGATAAATTTCAGGTCGGAATCACCCAAAGAGCAATATCGGCAATCGATATAAGAGGCGATTGTGTCGTATAAACGATCACACTAACCAGTGCATATTCATTTAAATAAGGAGCGAAAAGGCTTACCTTGACCGCGCCAATGTTAGGTCGAAAGGCAGCGTCTCCAGTTGTGATGTATTAGGTCGGGTATCACAACGGCAGCAGCAGCAGCAGCACGCGTAGCACCCGCGCGTGGCGGCTCCCCGGTTCAGAATGACCGCCGCCCCCGGCTGCGGCCGTGACCCCGCGCCGCCGGTGGCAGCGGCGCGCCCAGCGGGAGGCGGTCCGCAGTGGCGCGCCCAGCAGCGCGCCGAGAGGTGGCACCGGGCACACAGTGCACTAACACATCCTAACATTAGAATAGACTACACTCCAGACGCGATAGAGACTGCTGCATGGTGCGAGCTGAGGATATCTAGGGACTCGGGGCTGACGGCCCTCAGAGTCGCCGGTAAACGGTGGCCGGTGGGTGACCCTCAGATGTCATATCATGGGACTCGCCAGTCGACGGACGGCACATGAGGACTCCTCTAGGGACTGACAGGCGACAACAAATGATATACATTACACAGCTCTCGAACTCGAACGGTGGAGAACACTGCTCTTCGATGATTGTGCCCAGCTTCTCTGGCTGACGACGGCAGCGACATTGCAGGTCCCCGCAAACGGCGGCGATAGGCAGGAATCAATCTGGAGCTGGCTGGCCCCGGCAGACGGCGACGACCGAATTGCAGGCCCCGATAGACGACGGCGATGAGCGAAGGTCTAGAAAGACTGCGGCGATGAACGGCACTCATCTACTTGTGCACACACCTGCACCAGCACAGGGAGGATAGATATTAACATTAAGCACATGAACAGATACACAAACGAGTGCACAAACCCATGCTCTTCCCACTCACTGGCACATGATAGGAGAACGCACAGCCCACAGGTATATTTCTCTCATAGATATGCACATTGCACATCGCACATGGACACACACAAATAACATACATATAACATATAATCGGACATAATCATGGTCATTTAATGATTCTTCAAATTGTTTGAGGTGAGGTATAAGAATCATTGTTGTTTTTATTAGTCCTAACAAAAACAACAATGATACTTTGTCACAGTTTTCCAGCCAGTTGCTTCTCTCATCATCATCAGGATTGCCTGACCTTAGACTTAATCAGCACTGGCCCTTCTAAGGGTAATACAAAATCTAATTCCATATGAAGAAGCAGCTAGATGAAATGTTGAGACAGGTTTGGCGAATACTCTAGACAAGTCTAGCATAAGACTAGCAATAGTAATAAATCTATTTCTTTGGTATAAAAATGAAATGGTCCACACTACTTACCAGGCATCAAGGACAGTTGGTGCTTTGCCTCTGCCATCAGCCACAGCATCACTGGATAGGTTGCTGGTTGGATAAACATTTTCAGTAGAACAGTGCTTGGAACAGACTGTTTACATTGAGAAATCCAGCTTGACATCACGTTCTTCTCTTTGGATAGGTTATAGGTACCTATTTAAAAAGTTCAGTTCATCATTTTCTTTGATCAACCATATTACCATGACTACAAGTACAAGTTGATAATGATCTGGCTATGACTTGGCTCAACCTCACTCCATCTTCACAGTTTATGCTGACAGACCAAGAACTGAAAAAGAGCATATTCATATCAATATACACCCATAGGCTACATCCATAGGTACCTACGTACCAATCGAAACCTTGCGAAGTGCGAACTTATCACAGGTATTGTAAAATCCCATGACTGAACAAATTAAGGCAAACATAAGGAAAACATCACATCAAATAGATAACAACTTTACCGCAAGAGTCCAGACTTTTAGCCACCTAAATATCAAAGAAAACGGTTTCAGGCAAGAGCAGGTATGCTAGTAAGCGATTTAATGTTCCCAGTTCACCACACGACCATACTGAGGCGCATTGTCGGCTGCCGCATTGTCAATAATTTAGGCATACAAACAATAACCTCAGCAGGCTCATGCAGGCAGAGTATTACAAAATGAGAAAAGATCGACGAGATTTACTTTGTGGGACGCTGAGGGCTTCCTTAGCAATATTATCAAAAAAGTGTTTAAAGGTAGTGTGCCACCTTTGAAAGATTTCCCATTTTATTTTTCCTAGGATAAGAAGCTTCTGTTTTTACCTAATATCGCAAAAAAATCAAAAATGGGCCTGGAATAGTGCCTTTTTCGCCTAAAAGTTTATCGGTTTTTCGATATGCATAACAACTGTAGTGGGCTGACCTGCAAACAGGCGTCGGCAACAATCGCGAATGCGGCGCACATGTGACAATAAGCAAAGGTCATTATAGAGTTACGACGTACGGGAATGAGTTATCAGCTGTCTAATCGTAGACAACACAATGTCGAGCCTTAAACTGTAAGCCTGTAGGTATTGGTATTGTTTCTTTTATTTGGCTGTCGAACATTATTTATGGTTTGAAATATGATTTTATATAAAAAAAAATTGATATGAAAAAGCCGTCTCTTAAGTTATGACCCCATTTCACCACACGCAAGTGGCAGAAATGACAATGATCAGCTGACGCATTTTTCTTGGCCGAAGTCAGAGCGCGCGGCCCGACGCACCACCACCGCACCACAAAGTATGAGCAGAAGCCGCGCCCAAAGCCAGGGCCCCGGTAACGTGAGGTAGCCGAGTCGGGGCAGCGTGCGCTGACCCAAGCCGGGGCCGCAGCTTTGGGCGCGGTCTACCGCATCCCCGCGGGCAGCCCCGGGCTATCACATGACACCGGGAGGACGCGCGGCCCCGGCTTGGGTCAGCGCACGCTGCCCCGACTCGGCTACCTCACGTTACCGGGGCCCTGGCTTTGGGCGCGGTCTACCGCACCACCTAACAGGCGTGTTCGAAACCGCAGGAGATGATGATGAACGGGTTTATCGAAACTTGATTGGATGAGCATATCGGTAATAGCGATTTCAGTGTGTGCATTTATTGTTCATAGTGGTGTGAAATGTGGTTGGGGTACGACCGACAACCCGTCGGGGCGAATTTCGCACTGGGGTACTCAAAATTTGAAGAATTTAAGACGTTTCCATGAGTTTTGAAGGTATGGATAAGTTCTAAAAATCCGGTTCTCCTTATCTGGGCCATTAACTCCATACGGTCCAGGAAAGCTGGCACACTACCTTTAAGTTCTTACTTCAAACTGTAGCCTGTAATCTCAATAAACAGTCAACTAGGCAATAATGTTGTGCACCAAAGACTTATTAAAAATGTTCCCTAGCTGCTGTAAGTAATTTCAGATATCTATAATTAGGTAAATTATCATATCTCCAATAAAACAACCCACCCAGTGTAGCATGCACCTATACTCACAAATAATATCAACGGAATTTACTTGGAATTCGCCACTGTTTTTCAAAACTTTTTGCTTGAAACATCTGCGCCAGAGCCGTCAATTCTGTAAAAATGTCCTCTAAAACACAGCAATGATTTGACATTGCCCACTAATTCACTGCAAACACTTAAAGGCATTTATTTTCTCAAAAAGCATTCAAAAGCCAATGTTAGTGAACAAAAATGAAAGATTCATTGCTGTTCTTTGATTTGAAATGGCTTTTTATGTAGAGAAACGTCAATTTATATCGCTACGAGCCAGGATCGAAGTGCACCCTCGGTGACGTCATTTGTCCCTGCCGCCCGCTGAGAACCGTACACGCAGGGCCCAATGGGGATGACTACGGCCGCACCCGAGCCTGTTTTGCTGAAGTTGTTTACACTATTGTTGCGTATACCGTTGCTAAGCGACAAATCAAGGCCGTGGCAAAAAAGTGAACGCAAGCCTGGATAAATGAATATCTCACTCAATGCAAACAAAAATATCTGTTCAAAGTACACTTTAATATTTCAAATACTTAAGGACGAAGCATCAAACTGAAAGAAAGCATTTATGACCGCTCTGTATTAAGAGTTTACAGTCATTTCCTCACCTAATTTTAAACTATAACAATATTTGAGCCCCTCGTAGCAAGGCGGCCGTGGCGCAGTTAGTAGCGCGTCGGATTGCAGTAACGTAGGTACCGGGTTCAAATCCCGGGGGCGCGGAGGCACTTTTCTCCTTCGACGCGATCAACAGAAATTCGTTGGAAAGCAGCGTGGCGTTACCGAAATACTGTCGTATGCTTGAGTTAATTTCACGGAAATTTATGAACTTTTCGAAAATATTTTGGGTGGATATTGGTCAGAAAAGAATGCTCTTTCCGAATATGTAGGTTTCATAGCGATTGATCAGCGTTCTCAATACGTTTTGATGTTGTAAAGGACGTCGCGCTCCGCGCGAATCAAATTTTCAAATTAGTTTTTCATTATTAAGGAAATGGCGCAGATCATCACTTTTTATCTGCTATCCTCTGATTACACGTACATTTGCCTGCAAAATGGTACCACACCAATTTCATTCCGTCAAGCCGTTTTCCAGCGGCATCGGTTTTCTTCCCACAATGCACGAAATCGGTCATTTTTTCACAACCGGCGGTCCTGTCTTGCACGTGGCGCGTGCTATACTATGTAACCATGTCAATACGCTAGGCCCATCTCTCCTCTATCGCGTGGTGTAAACCGCTTCTCGCTGCGACCCTCCGTTGCCGATTTATACAGCCGGCAAGCGGGCGCCGCAGGCCGGTTTTCGTCCGATGTTCGTTTTGACCGTTTGCCATGTTAACCCTATGGCGCACGCGAGCGCGTGCTGACGGCGCACCCCTGGGCCGATGACTTCCAAATTTTAATACAGATGTCACATCAACCCACCGATTCGGCATGCCAAATTTCACGTCGATACGCGGCGCCTTTCAGGCGCAATAAGACACATAAGGCATGACGGATTACGCACGCACGGACATGTTATAATTCATAATAGCCGTTTTCACGACGGAACTTTCGCAGAGGAACCTATTTGATACCTGAAAAGTACCTACTCTTTGAGGCCTTAACTAGTGATGTCAATTATGGAAACTCGTAATACCGATACCAAACCAAATACCAACAGTATCCATGGAAAAATACCGATACCGAACCGACTTGGGAATATGAGGAAAATATCAACTTTTTACCAAATTCTCAGCCTCTTTTACATTAGTGAAGATTCATAATACCAACAAAATACCAAATGCACTCGCCTTGAAATACCAAATACCAAGTTGGTATCGGTTTGGTATCGGTATACCAAAAAGTTGGTATCCGATTGACACCTCTAGCCTTAACATCCCTCAAACTGAAATATTTTATGTTCAAAATAATTTTAGAAGTTTAAATCCGGGCATTCTTTGCCCTCAAATCACTTATTTATTTACAAACACAGCAATTTTCGGTTCTAGTAGCCCACCTTTCGACTATGAGGTATCAAATCAGCGTGGCAACTTGCTCCCTCTTTGCTCCCTCGGGTATCTAATTCCGGAATTCTTAAAAACAAGGAAAGTATATATCGAGTTCTCTTTTATACCTATTCAGTTATGTTTTAATGGTGATTAAAATATGGCAAATTTTCTAATTACATTTCATATAAGAAAAACACGCAAAACAATGAAACAAAAATAACTACGGCAGATAATTACCTTCAGGTATCTAATTCCGACCAATCAGCACCTCAGTAGGATATGACGTCATACAAGAATGGTGGTGAAGGCCGTTTGCAGTCCCGGCCGGTAGGTCACGTGACCGCCGGGCGCCTCGGGTCACGCGGCGGTCGGGAGTTGGACGCGGGACGTGGTCGCGGGCGGACGCGCGGGGCATCATGCTTTGCTTTGCTTACTTTGTCAACTTAATATAACTTACTATCGCATTCGTGTGAAAGCCAAACACTGCTCAGTGCCCTTAGAAATTGAGTTTTGGAAAGCTCAAGTCCCTATAGCTCCTCAGGTCGGCAACAGTTGTAGCCTCATCTGAACCCATGTGAAAAAAAACGAGGGTAAGGAACCTTGTGTTGCTTTTTCTTTTACCGTCATAATTATCTCAAACCATCACAATTTTGAGTTGCCACATTGTCTGCTTCACTACATTCGTGTAAAACTTGGGTGAAGGCTGGTGGCTCAAAGAAATGTGAAGATATTTATTTAAGTGCCTAATCCGTGAAATATCCCGGCTTTACAAATCTACACTTTTCATTTTCTCCACGATACATTTTTTAAATTGTTTAAATTTAATCTACATTTGTTAAAATCGGGGCTTTGGTTTTGTGTAAACTAGATCATAAAGTTTACTATAGTTTTGTGTAACCTGATGGCTGAATTGATAAAGTAATTTTGCTAAAATGATGTGCGGAAATTTGTTGCTTTCCAAATCAAATTACTCATACCTATATTTCATTCAAAATTAGGAGGCATTATTACTGTTTTTTCTTGTAACATGAACTGAGTTTGGGTACGGTGCTCCGGAAACGTTGTGGAACTTTAAGCTAGCTAGAGCAGTTTCCATAAAAATTGTTTAGATAGTTGACACGGCTTGTTGACAACTCTTTTGCTGCTTTTAAAAAAGGGAAAAAATATTTTCCTGCATCAAGCACACAAGGCATGTTATTCTCATAACCTATCGAATGTGTGTGTGTTTTTAAAGCTGTTTTTTTAAGCTTTTAAGCTGTAACTTCAGTTACTTCACTTTAGAACATATTGCCCAGAATGCGTCACTGATCATGAGCTGGTATATAATATCATATGTAGCAAATACATAAATGAGAATAGTGTGTCATGAATTTTTGTGCATGCTTCTGGATCATCTGTAATTACATCAAAGGCTCGGCTCAAGAGTGTCCTGCCGACCAGCTTATGCCCAACCCTTTCTGTCCGCAGAACGTCGCCTGCGACTCCCGCGCGCCGTTTGCCCCGGCCGTCCGTACCGGTCTTCGCGCTGCGAGCCGCGCTGGAGTTCGCGGCGGCGTCGTGGAGCTCCCATCGGGACGGCGTGTGATGCCCGCGTCGAGCTTATAAGCCGTAAGCTTCGATTGGCGGCTCACGCGGTCACCAGCTGTATGTACAGCCTCGGCCCCGACGACCCCGCTAATGGCCGAGACCGGCATACCCCCGGCATGGGTCCGCTGTCCGGCGCAGCGCTGGCCGCCCGCATGCTACTTTTGGCTGTTTCGCTGCCCAGTGGGAGCGCGCTCCACGCTGTGGAAGAGGTACACGTTGCGACCCGACTGAGGACCGCAACCGGATGGTGACACGTCGGCCTCTGCGCCTTGGCCGGGGCAGGCGTGACCGACGTCACAGTGGAGGAACGCCCAAACAAGACCAGCCCACCGTCGGAGCAGCATGGAAATATCATGTTCTGCCTGGACGTCGGACCCGGCGGCCGCAGTGCACCTGCACACGTGCGGAGAGGGGCGCTGGAGGCTACTCTGGAGCTTCTGCCATTCCGCGGCGCGACTGCTGGCAAAACGGCGGCGATTGAGGCGGTTGGGAACAGCTGCAGCAATGGTGATGGCGGTGATGGCGACATGGCGGTTTGGGACTTCATCTCAGCGCGGCCGCCGCCCAGGCGCCGCTGCGCCCGGCTGCTCAGCCACCTACCGGATGGCGGGGCGGCCCATACGGCCCTCACGCCCGTTCGGTCTGCGGCCACGTTGTGGGGTGGCGGCCGCGGGGTTAGCGGCGTTGGACTTCGTCCTTTATCCAGACTGCACCGTACCATCTGAACGGATGGATCTGCCAAGAAAGATGACATCCAAGGCGGCTATGAGGCGATCACTAAGCTTCACCAAGAGCTTCTCCTTCATGGGGCCGGCCGGCCGTTAAAGGAAGGGTGCCACCTTCCGAAATTTTTGTTCTATGAATCTATTTTACTTATTTGAATTTTTAGACGTGGTTAGCGCGTCCACAATATACAAAAAACCGAAACATTGCATTTAATACATTGGCCAAAAAAAAGATCGTTGTTTATATCACCACTACAACTCAAGGTCGTTTGATGTGGCAGCTAGGACGGCTGGCATATCCTGTTGTCATGGCAACATATCATTCTGCCATTTGCATTGATGGCGCAACTGAGACAAAAAGATGAACAAATAAAAAGGAAGAAGATAACATGATTTGAACTAAGTTGTAGGTAACCAAGTAGGTAACTGTTGGCCATATTTGAACATCAAATAAAAAAGAACAAATAAGTCGAGTAAAGGTTTTTCCTTAACAATGCTTAAGAGATCTATGGAACCCTTCACCCTTCATGCAACTTACTAGAAAAACTTCCCAATTAAAATTTTAAAACTTAAGTGTATACCATAAAGAAAAAATATACCCTTTCAAAATGATAAAACATGCTTCAAAAGTATAACTTTTATACATACCTTTGCTGATTTCATGTTTTATAAAATACCCTTAACACGACGAGGAAATAGTGCTGAAGATTTTTGCCTGCCCGAATGCTGGCAGCAAAACTCGCAAATGATAACTTCACGTGCGGATTCAATGCTGACCGTCTCGAGCATAGGTAAGTGAAGCCGGTTTTTAGGTTCATGTGAGGCTAATCTTGTAAAAACTGCGTTGTGTCCAAAAGGTGGCACCCTTCCTTTAAGTCGCAACACCGGCTGCCGAGTGCCAACAGCTGTGTGCGCTGGCGCCGACGCGTTGTGGGCCGCGCTGCTGACGCCCAAGCTGCGAAATCAACCATCTATGAATAAGTGGCAGCGGTGGCGGCTTGTCAGTTGTTAACGTGCCTTAACAGACGTTGCGAATAGCCCGCGTTGGAATCGCATGGTTGGCAACACAGCGCAAGTAAAAATGGGCTTCCTTGATGAACCTACTTTTTAAGCATTGTAGCCTTTGTAATTTTGGATGTTTTGCTGTAGATATTATTTTCTACATATATACTATATAGGCACTCACGTGCTTTAAATCGCGCAATGCAATTGAACCATGGTAAAGACAATGATAAATGAACTGAGAGCTGACATGCCCCATGCTTTGTGTGTGTGTGTGTGTGTTTTTGGCGAGTCGATAAAAGTGGTTTTGGACACTGGATGAGTTTTTCGGGGTGTGGTGAGGGGGGATGTAATTCCACAGACCCTCTGTCAGATTCACTAATGCAGTAGGTCTGTGCGGTGTTAAGTTATCGGAGCATGCTTTGAAAGTCGTGAATAGGGCCACCGAGTACCTAAAGCCGTGATATTCCCCCACAAAAACTTCTTTTAAATAACCGGGGATAGGTACATGAGCAGAGTAAATGCTATTACGAACGCCTATCACAATGCTGAGCGAATAGGAGAATCCATAGATGGAGAATTGTGCCGCGTTACGGGTGCTCGGGCGCAGCCAATCCACCGTTACCCCAGCGGTGACCTTGACCCGCATCGTCTGTCTCGGCTCCAAAGCCAAACCGGCGTGGAATTGGGAGCGTTCGAGCACTCATGGTCCAGCGCAATTCTCCACCGAAATCCATTCCTGATACACATTTGCTTGCTCATAGTCATGTAACCCCGGTAAATTCACCCAACTTTCTCAATTGGTCGCTCCATAGACAGATGGCCACAGAGATCAACTTAAAAGGCCATTGTTGCATTCATTTAGTGGAGATCATTAAAGAGCCGTGACAGACCACAAGTCGCGTGACATCATACGTGTAACGACCAATGACGTCGGCCTGCAAAACCCAATGGAAGCGGCTAGCAGCGTGCAATAAAACAGGGCGCTGCTTTCTAAATGTCTGTCGTGCGCCATAAATGAATACATTCTTTGTAGCCTGGCAACTCAGTATCTTTTTTTAACTATTGTACTAGTATTTAATAATTTCATAATTTTATAATTGTGCTTACGCTTTATGTTGATATTAGTGATAAATCCTTAGATAAAGTAAATCGATGTGATATTTAACAGAAAAATAGCAAACTAACGCACCATTCATTCGAAAGCTGGGGAACCTACTAAAAAGAACTACTAAAATTCCTGAGGAACCAAAGGATCAAATGGGTATCAAATAGATGCCTGCTATTCCGTCGTGAAAACGGCTTATATAGACTAGATGGCATGTTTTGCGCTATAACTGTGCGTTTTGATAGATGCGTTTGATGGGGCATTAGTTTGGGAGTGGGAACTTTTGATTTTTATTTGTCTTATTTTGTCGGAGTTGGATATTTGTCTGAACGGCATGGTATGCTGGTGCTGGTTGCGGGTTGTTAGAGCCTTATTCATGGTTTGCCTTTATCGAACTCAAGCCCACCCTACCCTACCCTAACCTTCCCATACCCTACCTTACTCATAACCTACACATAGTTGCCCTTCTCATACTCGATTAAAGCAACGTACCAAATTTGAGTGCAATCGGCTCAGCCGTTCTTGAGATATAAAACTGGCCCGCTGCACGTGCGCACGCGCTAACTGAGACTCCAGATGACTTGTGCCAGCCACCTTTCTAAATTGTCCCCAACTCTGAATAAAGTTTGAGCGAAATCGGCCCAGCCGTTATTAAGATGTAGAAGCAGACCCCTCACGTGCGCACGTGCAATCGATCCACCCTACCTGTCACAAATGACCATACATCGCCAGGTTAGTGCCCCCTCCACCCACAGTCCAAGTTTCAGCGCAATCGGCCCAGTAGTAGCTGAGTTATTCCTAGTACAATAATGTGCTGTTTACTGGTGAGCGCTTATTTTCAGTGTTTGGAATTCCCCTTTGCGGGCGGTGCATTGCAGTCCATGCTTTGATAGCTATTGCCAAAAGTTGTACCTATGACCTGCCGGCCATAAGCCATCGATCGGATTTTATCGAAAAATACCTGTAACGTTAACAAAACACGGTCGTATGTTTGAGTCATTTTCACAAAAGTTTATTGACTTTTCGATAATATTTTGGGTGGATATCGGTCAGAAAAGAATGCTCTTTCCGAATATGTAGGATTCATAGCGATTGATCAGCGTTTTCTATACGTTTTGATGTTGTAAAGGACGTCGCGCTCCGCGAAAATCACATTTTCAAATTAATTTTTCATTATTAAGGAAATGGTACGGATCATCACTTTTTATTTGTTTTCCTATCATTACACGTACATTTGTCTGCAAAATAATGTTAGCGCCAAAGCAGTCTTCGAGTCGACTCATTGTCACATTTTATATTTGACTAGAGGGACAGCATTACGCGCAGCGTAAAGAGGGACAGCATTACGCGCAGCGTAATAAATCAAGTTTCAATAAAATCGGCCCAGTAGCGGCCTAGTTATGGCCAGAATAAATTTGGCGTCTCCTCTTGGCCGGCGGTGCTCTGTTCCGGTATTCATTGCCAAAGGTCAGTGACCTTCCGGCTCTGATTTCACCCAGTTTTGCAGCGAAGAAACTGAGCCTAAGGCGCGTGCCGTCTGCTCGGCGCCGGCCGCGGCCCAAAATCCCGCAAAGATGCGCCCGCCACGTGCAAACCACCGAGCGCACCTCTTCCAAAATTTAATACAACAAACAGATGCACGCGTCCGACCTGCGCCCAAAATTCCACCCCCGTAGCCCGCACCGTTCCGGAGCAATAGCCCGCCAAGCGTGACTGACGCGTTACATACATACATACGGACATTTTGATTTTTATATATGTAAATTCCGACTGCGGTGTCTTTTTTATTTCTTTAAATTTTCACAGTAAAAGCTCACTGTCCATTAGGGTGACACTTATTTTTGAAATTTTGATTTTTCAGGAGCGAAGGCCTGGATATGGTGTGAAACCATGCGAAAATACCTCCTGTAAATTTTCACATCGATCGAACATATTTAAGAGGTGCCCCAAAGCTAATTTATTGGAAACATACACAAAAAACAAATAGCGAATTTTAATTCAATTTTTGATAAAGTACGCATGCAATTTGGCTTTAAACGGATCGTTGGGGGTGTAAAACGTCGATAAAAAATTCCCACCCATCCAACAACCGATAGCAATTTGTTAAAAAGATACACCTGGCCCGCGCTGTCATGAAGGCACACCACCCTGAGCGGCGTCATGTATAGTAGCCTCTGACTGGGGGTTTCATGGGAGCCTAAATCCCACTCATTGCTGCTCAGCTAACGTCGAATAGCGCAGTTCTGGGAAGCGCCGATGTTCCCCGACAAAAAGTAAAAAAGGCACACCTGGCACACAAAAAAGCACACCATGCTGACCTGCGTACATTCGACCCTCACTGGGGGGTCTCATAGGAACCAAAATCCCAATCACAGTTACTCATCTAGTGTCGACTTGCGAACGTCGGGGAAACGACGTCGATGTTCCTCGACGACCTGGAGAAGGGACTGTCTTTGTTCCTCATCCTTCGTGAGGATGGCACTGTAGCTCTGAATCAGAGCCCCGCCCCGTTCGGCAAAATCGTTGACAACCTTGAGGGACTCGGCTCGGCGGCGGGCGAGCTGGTAGCCCTGGCGTTCCGGCCACTCGGCCGGGTTCACCTCAAGGAAGTCCGACGGGCCAAGGGCGTCCACGAGAAACTTGGAGCTTGACGAAGCAAAGTCCGGCAGCGTCTTCCTCGTCAGTACAGTCAGGTCAGGCTCCAGTGAAATCCGCTTGGACGGATCTTCTGCGCCGTCGCGGCCAAAGGCAGCCACGATCAGCCTCTTCTCATCCAGCGTGGTCCTCAAGTCGAACAGAGCGAGCGACACCAGCTCCTCGGAGATGTACCAGAGATGTCGCCCAAATGCCTTCGATGCTTCCCTTGCGATTTCCTCGTCCTCGTAGGATAAGAGTGAGCGGTATAGAAAGCTAGGTCCTGGGCCGGAGCACGGGCTGCCAGCGGGGCTTCGTACCACGCCGGTACATACAGCGTCGCGAAGAAGAGGACGAAGCGGGCCAAGTTCTTCTCCACCGCCTTGGTGAGCTTGAACTGTCCGCGGAATAAGAAGATCTTCAATGCGTATATCAGTTTGCCCATCCAGCGAGCGCGGTGGTAGGCTCCGGGCTTGGACATCCTGATTCTTCCAGGGGGAACGCCACCTAAGACAACGGTCGTCAAGTTGAGGAGTTCTCGATGTTCATCCCCAGGCTGCGTACTTTGAAGTTTCTCCTTGCAGAACATACGGACTTCGTCACTGGTGGACGGGATCGGCTCGATTGGCTCGAACATCGCCTGGTCGATGGATTCCCATTCGGCTTGAAGTGTTTAAATAGTTGGATATCGGGCCCAGACGACGGTGCGAGACAGGCGCCGAACGATTTGTTGGCCACGATCTCAAGAATATGGTGCCGGCAAGTCAGGTGGAGGAGATTCCGCCCGAGTCGCTGTTGGAGGTAAGTGCAAGCTCCGCCGCGCACGCCGGTGTTGGAAGCGGTAGTGTCTAAAGGCATTCCCACAAAACGCGTTCGGCGACGCCCCAATCCTCAAGGCAGCTGACAACCGCGGTGGCAACATCGTCACCCTTCCTGCTGGGCAAGCGTGGGACTCCCATGAGCTTGTTAACGCCATCCCCAGAAACGAGGATGGGAAGGCGCTCAGATGCCTTTGTGTTGGTGATATCGGCGACGATCTTTCCGTCCCAATGGACGACGACGACGGGTACGCCCGGAGCAAACGTCTTCCGGATCTCCTTCGCCATATCCTCCCTGACGCGCCTCCGGTGTCGTCGGATCGACTCCCGGTTGACTACAAGGTTCTGGGGGATTGGGTTGTACGCCTCAGCAGCAGCGTGGAGGATGTGGACAGCACTCCGGTCAGATGTTCTTGTTCGATCGAGCGCAGCTGTAATCTGCGGGGTCACCGCCGAGGCTCGAGCTATGCAACGTGTTGGGGGGGGGGGGCGGGGGGAGGAAGCAGAAGAGGGCATCAGGCGCCATAATGGCTTTGGGGCACCTCTTAAATATGTCCGATTGACCTGAAACTTCACAGGAGGTGTTTTCTCGTGGTTTCACACCATGTGCAGGCTTTCGCGCGTTGAAATTTTCATTTTTGGATTTCCCCCTACAAATAAGTGTCACCCTACTGTCCATTTATGGCGCATGATTTATGTTTTTATCCTCGTGCAGCAGGGCCAGTTAATTGGGTACACTTGAGCCAACCAAAAAATGTAAAAAAGTTGTTTGTAAGTTATGTTTAGTTGTGCGTTTTTTAGTCATATTATCTTTTATGTTCTTTGATTTGAACTCAAGAGCAGATTACGGAAGATTATTGTCGGCGCTGTTATTTTCAAGATTGCAAAGTAATCCATAAGGTTCCTTTTGTCTGTTTTCGTCTGATAGTTGTTGTTTTGTTTAATGAATGTTGTAAGTTTTGTTTAATGAATTTATGTTCTTATCGTCTGGCTGCTAATCTGTGTATAATGGTTTATGTAAATTTTCAGAAAACCAGTGAAATAAGATCAAAATCGTTCGGATACTGCGTGTACTGCGTGTTGGATGGAAAGAGGTCACGCGTCGACAACAGTTTTGGATTATTCTCTCGGACATCGGACGACGACGAGCTCCAAGAGCAGGCCAGTCGGGCTGGTTCAAGCACCAAAAGGTATGGCCTGCATTACTACAATGCACCCAGCTCAAACCATCACCTCATAAGTCATAACGTCGCCTCATCGCCGTCACTGGAGTTGAAGTCTTCATGCCTTCATTGGTTTCTGTATCAAGTGAAGTTTTTTTTTGTGTGTTTTTACACATAACCAGAACTCTAAAATCATATAATGTAAGATGATACGTGCCTTCATGACATACGGGGCGGCCAAACCGAGCGGGTCAAAAAAGGAAGCTATCGCTGATAAAAGTCCCCTTCTTGTTGGCGGTTTTGTTGTCAAGTTGTGGATGTCTATTTTGTATCCTAGCATGTCGGATTGCACCATCCAGTGCACTCCAAGTGCTCTCTCTTCTGGGAGAACGTCCGATTCTAAATTCAAATCTCGTATTTGCTGTGATCTGTCATCTACAGGGATCGATTTTAAAACCGTAATGCTGTTACTAACAAACTTGGTTAGATTAAAGCCCCCTTTAGAGCAAAGTTCCTTCAGACCAGATGCCAAACGAACGGCGTCTTCTTCATTGCCTTTTGATACCAAGCAATCATCTACGTAAAAATTTGCATTAATTGCGTGCGACACTTCTCTGTCAAAAAATGTACCATGCTCTGAAGCAGTGCGTCGCAGGGCAAAGTTGGCGCAGCTTGGCGACGATGTAGCCCCAAATAGATGAACGGTCATCCTGAATTCTTTCGGCTTCGTGTATATGTTTCCGTTTGGCCACCACAAGAAACGCAAGAAATCACGCTGATTTTCAGGGACTTTTACTTGAAGGAACATTCCTTCAATGTCCGCCATAAACGCGATGGGCTCTTGCCGGAAACGTATTAATACTGTGGTTAGGGAATTTGTGAGGTCCGGACCCTGCAGCAGTTCTTCGTTCAAACTAGTCCCTTCATACTGGCAGGCGAAATCAAAGACGACCCTTAGCTTGTCTGTTTTAACGGGATGTGTGACTCCATGGTGAGGTAAAAACCATACGTGACCCCTTCTGTCTAGGTCATTTTCTGGTACCGGCTCTGCATACCCATTTAGCAGTAATTTGTCGATTTGCTTGGTATATTCTTTCGCAAAAATTGGTTGTCTTTGCAGCTTACGTTCCAATTGCTCAAATCGCTTAATTGCTAAAGATCTGTTGTTGGGCAGACAGGGGTTGGGTGAACGGAAAGGTAGCGCTATTTCATATTGTTGACTTTGCAAGCGACACGACCCTTCCACGATGGAATGCCAGCGAATGTCTTCTGCTGAAAGTCCAGTCCGGTATTCCGCCCTGTTACCATATTGATCATCATCTAAGACCAAATGAGTGTCATGCAATTTACAGCAGTTCTTCCCTGACTTCTTAGTGCCTCCTAAAATCCAGCCAAATCTAGTCCTGACAGCAAACGGACCACCATTTTGGCTCGGAATGATCTCTATGTAGTGGCTCTGAAACCGCTCCGACGTTGTTTCCAAGAAGCAGTCCAACCTCGCCTCGAACTGCCTCCTAGACTCACACCACCGTCAATCATATACTTATACTTGCTTACGTATTAGTGGTGTCAATCGGTTACCGAAAATTTCGGTTACCGAAAAGATATGCTGACCGATTTGGTAATCGGTCGGTCAGGCCCCCCAAAAATCGGACACTTTTGGTCACCCTGCCAGTGAAACCATTTTGATTTTCAAAAAGAGAAAGTATTCCATTTTTGCCTAGTTAAAATGAAATTTATTGAGATGTTAATGATAGAGTTGCAAAATTTCCCCCAAATGCCAAATGCCACATTTCGGCAACTTTATTAGCCATCCCACCCAGCAGGCAGCAGCCACCCATTGTCCAACCACAACATACAAGCAGGCTGATTTTGACTCAGTTGGCACCACAAGTACGAACAATTTTGAAACTCTATTCCAGTCTAACTGTTAAAATTTCACCTGTAATCAAAGAAGTATTGCCTACAAAAAATCATTATACAGTCATCAAAAATGCAAGGACAAAAATAACTTGAATTACTGAAATGTGTTTCTGAAGACTGGACAGTTAGCACTAAGCACTTAGCAGTGATCACATTTACATTTCACAGGTGTTCTACTATTCCACATTCTCCTTACCTAAATAGGCAGGTACCAACCAAATGTTTGAAATCTAGATGACCACAACATAAAAACATAGGAATCTTGACAAAAACTACAGATTCGGCCCACGTCCGATTTCTGGAATCTTCCACATTCCCCACATTCCAAACACAAGGAAGGATTTCGAAACAGATGCGCCATAACAGAGACTTAAAACCAGCTGATTAAGTTGCTGCAAAAAAAAAGTTTTTGGATCGTTACATGCTGCCTCGTGAATTATTTTATTGATGTAAATGATACAACACGATATTGAATTCTAATGAAATCAACATTGTGAGTGTAATTCACTACAAGAAAATTAATTTCCCTTCAATAATTCGACCAAAAGGGCATATAAATAAATATTACGTCATCATACATCCTTCCGTTAGGGAAGAGAGGATCTTAAAAGTCAATCCTTGGTTCTTCTATTTCTTTTTGCGCCACTTTGGCGCCACTTTGTATAAAATATTAATTTTGTCTGCATATTTTGTTTTCTTGTAAAGATAAGACAAACGAGATAAGACAAAGTGCCTGTTAAATTAATTTTCATTTCATTTTTGGGACAAAATTCAAGCTCAGAGCTACCTAATACCTGCCTTTTCAGCTGGATTTTCAGTGTCAAATTCTTTGTAGAGTATCTCAGACCACATCTCAAGACTCAAGGCAAGTTTCCAAGCAGTTTTGATGTGTTTTGTGGTGTTTTGATTCCGCCTTTTCTCCTAGGGAATGTTGTCATGAACATACCTATTACCAACCATTTGACATACTAATTGATCGTGCTTTTGCAACATGAATGAGCATTCTTCCTTACATAGACCACAGTAGATTCTTAACAATTCTAATTAGCCAAATCTGTGAAATGCTGAGGTCCATGTGTTGCTACCCTCAGCAATGTAACTTCGCACACAAAATGTATTTTGCAGTGGCTAAGAATTGACTGAAATTGGACTGAAATGCCATTTCCCATGATTTTCCATCAGAATTTAACAAATATTTTAATTTTGGGGTAGAGTAATAGCAAATAGAATTTCGGTCAAATTTCGGTCAAATTTTGGCTTGGGATGTTATCGGTCGGTATTCGGTCGGAAATTTTTCCCAAATTTTGGTTTCGGTCGGTATCGGTCAGACATTTTTTGGAAAATGACATCACTATTACGTATGCTGCATCTGGTGCATCCTGATCGGTTACAGGGATTTTATCCAACAGGGGCGGATCCAGAAATTTTCGGGAGGGGGGGCGGCAAGTTGAAATAGGGGCGACCTGGCAATCCGGGGGCGCCAAACCGTCGTCAAAATCGACGTGACAACCCACGCCGTGCGTTGTCACGTCCCCCTAGGTTTTTCGCAAATATCTTTAAGACGGCTGCGCGCAGCGCCGCCGTTTTAAAGATATTTGCGCCCAACCTCTGCTTGGATCGCCCAATCCGTCATGGGGAGGCTCACTTTGCTGAAGTCGCCTCATTTCTTCTAAGAACGACCAATTTGCTGTAGGCGGCCCACTTATCTGGGACGCCCATTTTTTGCTAGAAGTGCCCCTCTTCTTCTTGATGCGTCCCGCTTCTACTGGGACTGGAGTGCACCTTTTCTGTTAGGGCACGCCTTTGCTGCTGGGGAGTCCCTTTTTCTACTGTGAATGGGGCGGCCCTTTCCTGTTCGGCGACCCCAAATTCTGCTGGGGGCGCCACATTTCTGCCCAACTTTTGCTGGGGTGCCCCTCTCCTGCAGGGGCACTTATCTTTTGCTAGAGACGCCTCTTCTGGGGGCGCCCTTCCACTGCGGGGGACGTCTCTCTCCTGCCAGAGGCATCCCTTTTCTTCTTATGGGGCTCCTCTTTTTGCTTGGGCGGGCCTCTTCTGCTCGGAGCGGGGCACCACTCTCCTTTTACTGGGGCACAGCCCCTCTGCTGGGGTTGCCCTTCCGCTGCCTCAGGGGCGCCCCTCTTGTGCAGAATATACTCCTTTTCTTCTTGTAATGAGGCGCCCCTCTTCTACCGGGGGCGCCCATCTGCTGCTGGGGCGTCTGTCTTCTGCCGGAAAATTGTCAATGGGGCGCCCCTATCCTGCTTGGCGAGCCCAACCTCTGCTGAAGGCTCCCCATCTCTGATCAACTTTTGCTGTGGCGCCTCTCTTCTGCTGGGGCGCCCCTCTTCTGCTGAGGGCGCCCCTCTCCTGCAGGGGGCTCCTCTCTTCTGCTGGGGCGCCCCCCTTCGCTGGGGCGCGCGCCCGTCTCCTGCTGGAGGCTCCTTTCTCCTGCTGGGCCCCCTCCGCTGCCGGGGGCGCCCCTTTTCTGCCAGTGGCACCCATTTTTTATTATGGGGCTTCTCTTTTTCTTTGTTGGGGCGCCCATCTGCGGTTAGGGCGCCCCTCTTCTTCTTGGAATGGGGGCGCCTCTCTACTTTTGCTGGGGCGTCGCTCCTCTTCAGGGGGACACCTCTCCTGCCAGGAGTGCCCCTCTTGAACAGAAGGCATCTTTTTATTCTTGTAATAAGACGCCCCTCTCCTGCTGGGGGCGCCCATCTGCTTCTGGGGCGACTCTGATCTGCTGGGAATGGGCAATTGGGCGTCGCTCTCCTGCTTGGTGAGCCCAACTTCTGCTGGAGGCGCCCTATTTCTGCTCAACCTTTGCTGTGTCGCCTCTGTTTTGCTCGGGGCGCCCTCTCTGCCGCGGGCTATGGGCGCCTTTTTCGGATGTCGGGGGGGGGGGGGGGGGGGGGGCGGCCGCCCCCGTCGCCCCCCCCCCCTGGATCCGCGCTTGTTATCCAATACAAAGAGAGGAGGGAGCTCTTGCTTGTTATTATGATCTAAATCAAGGCCCTAAATACAATCTTCTATGTTTACCTGTGAAACGACGCAAGTTTCAAGTCGCTGATCAGCGCTTATGGTAGAGAGCGTAACTGTGGTACGCTCAAAAGACTGACAACCCAATGTCTCGAGCAACCGTCGTGAAATAAACGAATGCGTGCTCCCCGAGTCCAGAAAGGCGGACGTAAGTGTGGTGACCCCATGCAACATGACACGAACAGGGACCACATGTAGCTTTGCCCCGTCTCCGGATGCCAAATGCCCTGAAGTAACGACAGGAGATACATTTGAATTACTTTGGTCTTGATGAAGGGCCGTTGGATGCAATTCGTTACATTGTTTGCAGATCTTTCTTCCTTTACAATATTTAACGACATGACCGGGGCGCAAACAACCGAAGCATAAACGGTTAGTATAGATGAACTTCATTTTTTCATCTCGGTTCTTCTTACCGAGCTGGGGACACTCGGACACGTCGTGGCTCTGGCTACATTGCGTACATGATGAGTCGGTCAATTGATCAGTGATGTTGCCAGCTAACAGCTTGCCCCTGGGATTTACGCGTGACTGTAACTTTGTATCATTACGTCCATATTTTACTTCATCATTTGAGCTACAAATATGCCGACCGTATGACGGGTTGGAGGCTATGCGGGCTTCACTTTCTACAAATTCAACAAAATCTTGAAACTCCGCTTGCCTGCGTCCGGCTTGCTCAATTTCGTCAGCCCGCACTCTCCATTTATCTTTCATAAAGAATGGTACCTTTTCTAGAAGTGAGCGGATCG
This sequence comes from Amphibalanus amphitrite, assembly GCF_019059575.1. Lineage (NCBI taxonomy): Eukaryota > Metazoa > Arthropoda > Thecostraca > Balanomorpha > Balanidae > Amphibalanus > Amphibalanus amphitrite. The sequence continues at coordinate 130,328 of NW_024882415.1, read as the reverse complement.
TCTTAAAGGGACAGTATCACCATTTTGATGAAATTTGACATTGCATAGGCCCCACCTTTCTGGTCCGGGAACTGAAGACCGATCCTCGAAGCTCCACACCGTTATCCCGCTATCGCCGCTCAAAGTACGAAAGGTGTACTATACACTTTGAATCGTGCTTCACTATCTTCACTGTTTAAATGTTTGCGCCGTTTTGAATTGACTGCCAGTAATAAAACTTTTACCCTGGTCATTTCATCAAATTTTATAAAGCCAAAACGTTTTTCGCACTTATTCATCACCGTTAAATTCATTAAATAGTCGTAGGCAATTTCCGCTGTTTCCTTCGGATTCTAGCGGCTCAACAAAGGAATTCCTCCAGCTTGAATCACAATCTCCCTCCAATGTATGACGTTTATCACGTGATTGTCACGTGATATTTTCTCCCATTGTCAATTGTCACGTCCAATTGTCACTCCCTCCAATTGTCACGTTATATTTTTATAGGCAATTACCTAAGGCTACCTCCCACATGCGGAACTTTATATACTGTGGGGGGTGTAGCTACAACCCCAATTTTTAAAAGTACAACCCCAATGGCAAAACTACAACCCCAACATTGGAAAATTAAGAATTAGCCTGAAACACATGAAAATGAACAAAATATGTATCCCTTCAGAAGCAGATAATTGAGATATATCAAGAAAGTGAAGATATCAATAAATTAGGACATCTTTTTGAATTCCAGATGCTAAAAACATTGAAAGTGCTCTGTTAAGAACATATTATTCCGCTGAGACAGTGAGCAGAGCATGATATGAAAGTCAATCACTTCACACTTCTTAAGCATACTAAGTGAATCATATTGAAAGTGTTCCAAAAAATCTTAACATGTAACATGTAAGTGTGAAGCAAAAAAAATCATAACCTTCATCATATTTTTGCAGTGGTGAATCCAGCTCAGAGTTTGGGGGGGAGGGCAAACCATAATAATTTATCATTCTTTCCATGCCTCGTCCATAGGCGTAATATTGAAATTATGCCGTTTGGGAGGGGCAAATGCCCATTTTGCCCCCCCCCCTGAATCCTGATCCACCACTGTACTTTTGGGTTTTCTCACTAAATATTTCATACCTGTGGGCTGTGCTTATCAAAGAGATAAGCATAGATGAAAAGTTTGACACAAAACAGCAAGCTTCAGAAATAAATTAACATAACCTAAGCCTCCACCCTATGTAGCATTCAATCACCATAATCATAATATCAAATACATTTCTTAAGTGAAATATCACTCTGTTCGCAATTTTGTCAGTTGGCACAATACCACCAATCAGCACGAATATTTGGCTAAAATGACGACGACACTTGAAATCAACGTTGACGACCATAAAAAGTAAAAACTAATCCTGTGCGATAATTAGTGCTGATAATCTTACTGACAGGCTCGCGAACAGAATGCAAACGATGCAAACTAAGTCACATGTAAGCCAGCATGACGCATTTGATACAAATGCAAGGTTTTGGCGACGTCTGTCAAATCAGCAGCAACGAATATCAGCCTCACAGCAGCATATTTCGGGGTCTTTCAATTTGGCTGAAAATCGGTATCCAGAGCCTCCTCGATGCGCTGATTCCGAAAATATGCCTCTTTGGGGTGGTATTTTGCACCGTTAACGAGTTAATGACCAATTAACATTTTAACGGGAAACGGCGGGGTCTTTCGATTTAGCTGAAAATCGGTGTACAAAGCCTCCTCGATGTGCTGATTCCGAAAATGTACCTTTTTGGGGTGGTATTTTGCACCGTAACCGATTTAACGACCAATTAACATTTTAATGGGAAACGGCGGGTTCTTTCGATTTAGCTGAAAATCGGTATACAGGGCCTCCTTGATGCGCTGATTCCGAAAATGTACCTCTTTGGGGCAGTATTTTGCACCGTTAACGAGTTAACGGCTAATTAACATTTAAACCGGAAACGGCGGGGTCTTTCGATTTAGCTGAAAATTGGTATACAGGGCCTGTTTGATGCGCTGATTTCGAAAATGTACTTCTTTGAGGTAGTATTTTGCACCGTTAGCGAGTTAACGACCAATTAACATTTTAACGGGAAACGGCGGCGTCTTTCGATTTGGCTGAAAATCGGTATACAGGGCCTCCTCGATGCGCTGATTCCGAAAATGTACCTCTTTGTGGTGGTATTTTGCACCGTTAACGAGTTAACGACCAATTAACATTTTAATGGGAAACGGCGGGGTCTTTCGATTTAGCTGAAAATCGGTATACAGGGCCTCCTCGATGCGCTGATTCCGAAAATGTGCCTCTTTGGGGTGATATTTTACACCGTTAACGAGTAAACGGCCAATCAACATTTTAACGGGAAACGACGGGGTCTTTCGATTTGGCTGAAAATCGGTGTACAGGGCCTCCTCGATGCGCTTATTCCGAAAATGTGCCTCTTTGGGGTGGTATTTTGCATCGTTAACGAATTAACGGCCAACTAACATTTTAACGGTAAACGGCGGGGTCTTTCGATTTAGCTGAAAATCGGTGTACGTTCAGTGTCTCAGGGGCAGGCAAACAAGCCGCATATGTGTTCCTAGCCATCGTGGCTGTGAAGAGTATGCGTTTTGTTTACGATTCGCCAAACAATGCATAATACATTTGCTCGTTGAAAAAAAGAAGATCATCTAGTTAATTGAAGTATTCGGTGATATGAAAAGGCTGTGGCATTTATTATTTAGTTTCCTCAGGTTGAGATAATTTAGATCCAGTGTTATGTTCCTTTGCGGCATTGTGTTCGGTATGTTGTCCTCGTTTGCAAAATATCTCATGTCTGATCAGTCACTATTCCGGTTTATACTACCCGTTTCCGTAATAGACGTATTCCAGACGACAGTGGCATTAATATACAAAGATGGACTCGTTTTAAGTTTTTTAGTCTAAAAATAACGTATTCCTGTTTAGGTCTTCGTTGTCAATTGCCACGAGTGATTTAAATTGTTACTCGTAGGGAAAGAGCCCTGCTCCAATACTGAGTAATGTTTGTGTCAAATGTGGAAAGAAACAAGTATTCATAGGGACTGTGATTTTGGGCGTTTACCTACCGTTTCCGAATCGCCACGACCAGTACCTAGCGGCGGAACACCCTCAATTAAGGGGGGCACTGTCGACTTTTGATCCCATTCTTTCCATGCAACGCCCATAGGGCTAATGTTAAAATGCCAAAATCAAAGGGGGCACGGTTCCCCGGTGCCCTCCCCGTTCCGCCGCCTATGGCCACGACCATGGTGGCGACTGGCGATACCCGAGTACCTACAACCAGGCACATAGCCAATGGAGGGACGACAGGGTCAGCCGTCTCTCCCTGGAGATGAACCACTTTTATTTTTTTTTATTTTTTTTTTTGTAACTGAAAATGTGGGCCCCTCCCGAAAAATAGTGGGCCGAATCCGGGGACTTTTCGGGTTTTGGTGGGGGTATACCCTGGGCTCCGGCAAACTACAACCCCAATGAAAAACAAAAAGTTCCACCTCTGACCTCTCCCTAAGGACAACTCAATCAGAAGAACGACCGCGTAAGCGTAGCGTCAATAATGTATTATCTGCGCCAGTTCTGTAGTAATTTTGCATGCTTCCAAACTGGCAGCCATGCTTGTATAGTGGTGGTTCGCTCATGAAAATGAATCATGAAAATGAAATGTGGTTGCAATATTTTTCACCGAGTTCGGTCCGCAAACTATGTTTTTCTGATTCAGAAAAATAAGAAATGCTAGTAAAAAAAATCAGCTCCATACATGGATTTTTTTTCGATGATACTGTCCCTTTAACGTCTATGACGCCAGCTCCGTGTGGAAGGCTAGCCAGGGCATTCAGACTGCCCCGTAAATGAATTGCAAACGTTTCTAGACTGCCGACGTCGTCAGCTCGTATGCTAGGGAATTGTAACATATTGTCCACCAGTCTAGCAGCCACCTGAACAGGACTCCCGTAGCGGTGCTCAAGCAGACGAATTGCTTCTGAAAACCCTCTCGAAGGTGGTAAATGTAAGCAAGTGGTGACAATTTCGCGTGGTCGGCCAGAAGTATACTGGTGGAGGTAATATAACAGTTCTTCTTCATCACTTACTCTCGCCACAATGTTTGTTTGAAAGGCTCTCATAAAACAGCGGTATGTCCCAATATCTCCATTAAATGTCTGCATTTCTAAAGTAGGAAGGTGGAGGCGCTTAGCTAGCTCAAATGAAGAGTCAATGTGATCCTGACCATGGAGAAACGTAGAGTGGGTCGGCCGACAACGATTTCAATCGTTTTGAGTCGGGTGACACGCACGTTCCATATCGGATCGCGCCTCTTCTAACCGCGTAGCGCCAATAGGCGGGGACGTACTGGGGCCCTCTAGAACGGATGCGTTAGTACAGAGGTCTTTTTCGCTCTCTTCCGCTTGCAAGGCTGCTTCTGTAACGCTGAAGCGTTCATTTTCCAAGCGGACACCGGCTTCCGGCCGCGGCACACCAACCCAAAGATGGCCAAACCAAGATATACACTAGCAGCGAGGACGGCTCCTCTTCGACCAACAATTTCAGCCGGGGACGGGGCCAGGCGCAAAGGAGGGCAGCTGCAAAGACACAACTATTTAGGCCATGGAAGGGGAGCGGGCCACTGCTCCCACTCTAATCTCCGAAGCGTGAGCGGCCGGCCATGCCGTCTGGCGCCCGACCCTTTTCATAAACAGGATCATCGGTCGTCCGGCGGCCGACTCCAGCCACCTGCGTGCGCCGCACGACGCGCACACAGTGCACAGAGGATCAGCATCTGTCCAGGCCCGGCTCTCTCACGGCAGCTGACATCCAAAAATAACTGGCAATTCCACCGATGACCGTCCGACGACCATGAGAAAATTCTGACCGGACTCAACAGAACAACATTCTGAAAGGGTAGCACACGACAGCGCTACGTTCAATTGATCCGCCGGGCCATCACTGAAAGAGGGGAGTGGAGACCGGCCCCGATTTGTAAGTAGAAAAACAGAAAGGGAAGCAGGGACCAACCCGGACATGTGCGCCATCAAAAACACGCGGCCACCTGGAAAGCACGCAGTGACAGGAACATAACACCAGAGCGCACCTGCTTTGGCGACGCTCGCCATGGGACAGAGGTCATCTTTCGGCCCCCTACCCGCACCCCACCAGACGGCCGGCGTCGGCTTCAGTTGACCCGGACACGCGTGCCATTCAAAAACACGCGATCACCTGGAAGGCACGCAGTGGCAGGAGCATAACACCAGGAACCGTCACCGGGCAAGCAGGGCGCAGCTGTTTTCGGCACCGGCCGCCGTGCGAAATGGGTCATCTTTCGGCTCCCACACCCTCCCCCCCCCCACCACCCCCACCAGACGGCCGGCGTCAGCCTGCCATCACCATCGGCGTGGAGGGCACGTCTGGCAGGGCGGACATCGGGGGAGAGGGGAGGTAAAGGAAGAAAAATATTGCTATTTCAGGCAGCTCGGAATTGATCAAGGACTTCGCCGAATTCCGGGACATGGAGCACCATTATACGGTGACCCATATGCAGCTGGACCGCAGCTCCGCCTCTCCCCATCCTCAGCGACCGGCATCAGGAGTGCGTCTGAGGCTCGAATGGAAGATGGAAATGTGGGCGGAGCCACGACACCATGGCAGCTGGCCCTGAGGTTACATTTTCGTGGGAAGGGGTAGGGAGCTTATGAGTTCCCACCTATCAGAGCAAGGGAAATTCGAAATAGGAGGAGCACCATCGAAGACAAAATATCACCATGACTACGGCCCGCCGGAGGGCACGCTGCAAAAGTTGGACGATTCAGAGCTCAAATCCAGGGTCAAACTGATGGAAACATGAACCTTTTTGGCAAGGAATACAACCAATATCGGAAGAAGAGGGGCGGAGCGAAGTTGAGGATTCAGAAGATGGCCCGAGGAGGCGGCGAGAGGGATACAAAAAGGGCAGAAAAGAGAGAGGAGGGGGACAACACAGACAGAGAGACAGAGTCAGACAGTGGAGACACAGTCCAGTCGGTGGTGACGCAAGAGGTGGACGGGTCGGCGCCGTCTGGCGCCTGCCCTCATCTCTATCTCTCCGGTCATGGCCAGCTTCCCGCCGCCGGCTCGACGACCCAGAGGGCTGACGCCAGTAAACAAGTAAGTCCATGCACGGGAGCCAAGACCTGCTCGCCGGTCACATTCGCAGTCTGCGCCGGTACCACGCCTCGTCTGCTCGTCTCAATCTCTCGTCATTCAACGGTCAGCTCGGCGCCACCCAGCCAGCCATTGTATCAAATTTGGCCCCCAGCACCAAAAGGTTAGCACTGGTGGCACAAGTCTGCTCAGCCCATCTTTTCCTTATCATGTGCCCTGTTTGCCGCCCTGGTCTCTCTCTCTCCCTGAGGTGATTAATCCGGCCTTATTGGTTACTGATGGATCTGATTAGAGGGGACATTAGAAAAGGTGTGAGTGTATGTGAGTGTGGTGTGTGGGGATAATCGATGGGGTCATTAGCAGGGTCACAGGGGAGGCGTGCCCTGACACCTGGCACTGTGGCGTGGCGTCGTGGTCGGGCTCTGCTCCGCTCATCAGAGGTGCTCCCCGGGTTAATCTCTGAGGGGGGGGGGGGGGGGGGAAATGCTCTCTGCCTGCGCGTGTTAATTATCTGACTGGCCTATCGTCCGGCCTCCGGGTTTGATTGCAGTTCGTTACTTTGGTTTGCCATTCGTACCACCAGCTCTTAGGGAAATAGGTTATTAGCGCTGTTATCTTAAATTTGATATCAATTTCTCTTTAGAATTGGTCGGTGTAAAGTCTTTGGCTAATTTGATCTCTTCGCTTTTGTGAATAAAACCGGGGATAGTGGAACGATTCTTTCAGAGTTAATTGGGTAATGAGATCGCAAATGGGGAGCGATCGGGGAGTTTAAACACGCTTATGGTGGGGCCAGGACACTTCAGTGGGCCTTGCAGGTGACAAGACTGGGGGAATATGGTGTGGGTATCAACGGGACACATGATGGGTCCACTAATCACGAGGATTCCGGCGGCGCAAATGATTTGTCTCACATCAACGTCTGTGCTAGCGACACGGCTGAACCGGCCGGCCGGTCGGCTGATCACTGGTGACGTATAGTTCAGTGATGGTGGTTCCGTAGCTAAGTCTCCCAGCATTTAAATGTTTTTTTTTATTTTGTTCGGGTTCCAGTTAATTTATACCTCGTTGCGAATTATCGTCAGTCCATTATTGTCACTTAACGACCCTCATTTTGGATAACTCGGGTTAATTTCGGCTTAGAAACAGGTGGCTAACAGTCGTATTATATAATCAGCTAGGTTTCAGGTAAAACGTGTAAGGTCATTATTTGAAATGCCCGTTCGTGCCTCATCACGCTGTACTTTGTGTTTTGCCGTTTCTTTGTTGTGGTTTTAATAATGTAAGTGGAATAGACGTACTTACGGATAACTTTTAACTGTAATTATAGTTCGTCTCCAAAGTAAAGTAGAACGTTTGATAGGAAGCAATCCGACTTATTCTTATAATTCTTAAATAGCTCGATGTCACCTCGATCGACTTACAGAATTGCTTCGCGTTCAGATTCCTTACGATACGGCAAAATGCAGTAGTACGGTACACGTTTATAGCATCAGCTGTCCTGGTGATTAAGTTATAGGATTATCCAAGGAAAGAATAGGAACAACCGCGTGCCATTAATCACTCAACCCGCGGCCGGGTGGCGACGGTCAGCTGCGCTCTCGGAAGGAATGCGGGGGGCGGTCTGCCGCATGGGAAGGGATCAGACGGGCCGGGCGGAGCGGCGGATTAGCGAGTCGGAGCGGGACGGACGGCCGGGCGCGCGTCGGGAGCGTGTCGGGGCCGTGCGAGGTCAGTGACAAGCAATTACGCTGTCAAAGAACGATTGAACATAGACCTTTGTTTGTAAAGAAGGAGATCAATGCGGTTAGTTGTTCAATTAGGGCATTATATTAGTTGAGGACGGTCCGGATAATCCGATTAATCCCGAGGATCATTCAAGTCATCTAGCATTTCACAGAGCCTAAAGTTGGCCCATTTTCACAGTGCATTAAAGTATGTAAATAATCGACACCGCCGCCCTTCCCACCTGTTGTCCTCGTCCCAAGTCTGTAAATTAGTCGTCGGCTTGCTGTCCGTCTGTCTGGCCGTTTGCCTGTTCGTCCTTCTGTCTTTTGGCTGTCCGTATGTCTGTGTCACGGTTTGCCAGTCCGAGGGTCGGTCATTCTGCTGGTTGTTAAGCCTGTTGGTCGGTCAGATGGGTCGGTCTGTCAGCCCGTTCGTCTGTTTATTCGTCAGACTGCACGTCATCCAGTGGGTGGAGCGTCGACCTGTCTAAATCGTCATCTCGTCGGCTTATCGGCCTGTCAGTCTTGTCAGCCTGCCGGTCTGTGGTCGGTCTGCTGGTCTGTAGTTTGTCAGCCTGACGGTCTGTGGTCTGCCTGGTAGCGTTCTATCGGTCTGTTGGTCCGCCGGTTTGCAGTCTGTCATTGGCCTGTCATTTTGTTGATCTGTATGCCTGTCGGTCCATCGATATGTCAGAATGTCGGTCTGTGCGGGCGTTCAGGAATGTCTGGCTGTCTGGTTCCCCTTCCCTGCAGTCAGCCCTCCCTAAAAGACACTCACTTCCCCCATCTCCCTCGTTTCTCTCTCTCTCTCTCTCTCTCTCTCTCTCTCTCTCTCTCTCTCTCTCTCTCTCTCTCTCTCTCCCTCTCGCATTCGCTCTCGCTCTCGCTCTCATCTCTCTCTCTGTCTCTCTCTCTTTCTCTCTCTCTTTCTCTCTCTCTCTCTCTCTCTCTCTCTCTCTCTCTCTCTCTCTCTCTCTCTCTCTCTCTCTCTCTCTCTCTCTCTCTCTCTCTCTCTCTCTCTCTCTCTCTCCTTTATCCTTTGCCCTCCCACTAATTATGGCCGTGGAAGTTCCCTACATTGCGGGTGCTGTCAATTGTTTACATAATACGAGAGGAATCACGATGGTTAACAATCAGTACAACAGGTGCCCAGCGCGCCGAACTCGCAATAGCTTGTCGCCTGTGGCAGACAGAAACGGTCCCCGTGGCCCGAGCAGCCACTGTGCCGAGCAGACGCCCGCACCCCGATAATCCTCATTGTCCGCTCGGGTCGCGGCGGCGACAGGTCATTAGCGCATACCAGCCGGCCGGCGCCGGGTCAGGGCACGCCGCCGTCTGGTCGGGAAGACCCCAAGAGGGGAACAGCGGACGGCCGTGCCGTATGGACGGCTAGTGCCTCCAGTCCAGTTAGCCCGCTGCCGAGCTCGCTGCCGAGCTGGCCGACCGAGTTGACGGGTGGTCCAGTGCGACGGTCACCCCTGAATGACGTCACTCTGGCCTGGGTGATGCGCGGCACTGATCATCGCCAAATATGCTCTGCGCGCCACCCCGTGGCGTAATAGAGCATCACCCTTTCCTGGAGACGGTCCAGAGGGCCATCCTACACCGGCTGGCATCAGAGGCGGCGGAAGGTATTTTGGGATGGGGGGGGGGGCACACCTGATCCTTCCCGGAACCTAGGGTACCCCCAAATCTAGTTTTCTCACCGGTTTTAGGCCACTTATTTTTCACCCCTTGGCCTTTACAACGAAAAATCGAAACGAAAACATTTGCAAAAAGTGAGATATCCCGTCTCATCTGAGTCAAGGAACTACCTTTTTGGTAACTTGGAATAAACGTTTAAAGCTTTCACACGTGAGCTGTCAAATCAGGTATAGAGGGGGATTTTTTTACTTAAATAGGTATTGTCTTCCATTCAGCTTTTCTTTGAGGCCCACGGCCGCTAATATAGGGAGGACAAGCTGCCCCGACGGTTCCTGGCCCTATGAAACTTTGTGGGGGCAGCGCCTGCGCCCCCCACGGCCCCAGAGTTGTGGGGGCAGGCTACCCCTATGTGAGTGTGCAAATGAATTGGCCGCCCCTCTTTGTAAACTGTTCCGCATATCCCTTTCATCCGGTATCTAGAAACACACCATTAATTGATGTGCCGTTCGCCAGGGTGAACACCATATCAGGAGGGCTTTTTGTGCGCATTCCTCGCTGCGTCAATCAGTTTCTTGAGTTCTCGCCTAGGTCAGATATTTTCTTTGACTCGATCGGGCGGCTCAAGCGTGAGGCATCGGCGTATGCGTCAACACTGGCGTGCGTTATGTGACAGTCGGCCTCTGTCGGATGCAAAGAAGTGGTTTGTGTGTGTGTTTGGGGGGGGGGGGGGTATTTATGCATGTTGATGTATGCGTGTGGGTGTGACTTCACCTGTCATTGGGCGTAAGCCTGTTGGTGATTTATGAAAATACAAGAATTTATGAAAATACAAGAATACCCCCATGCTGCCCCCCGGCTCACGAGTCTATGCCGGCTGGCGTCTGGCAGAGTCGCGGGGAAAGGCCTGTGGCACGTTCAGACGCGCTTCTGTGACGTCCGCATGCCGGGCCACTCGCGTTCCGTCCTACTCTTCCGGTTACCGGTAGCTCGTAGATAGCTGCTTGATTTCTGAGCATTATGTGTGGAGGGCGTTTGGTGGAAATGTATGATATTTAGAGAATGAATATGTGCTTACATGTTGTCACAGTCTTCTGCGTTAGAACGCTCCATAATGAAGGTTGTTTCTGGTTAACATTTCGAAAAGGTAATAAATCTATGAAATTATGTTGGTAGATTTCCGATTTCGATTCCTCCGGTTGGAGGGTCTCAAATACCTACATTACGAGCCCTCCCCCGCCGAAAAGTTGGAGGGGCTCAGCCCCCGCTAGCCCCTCCAGCCGGTTCCCGGGAACCGCCCCTCTGGTTCCCGCGCCACTGCGGCAAGTCCAGTTCAAATACGTGTAGCACGCTGTGGCTGTCACCGTGACTGTTATTCGCGTTGAACAACTTGCTTCCTTTAAACCAATGACGTCATTAAAGTTAGCCAATTATTGGCTATTGCAAACCTTTTTGGTTGGTAACACTCGCACTGCAAAATGCTAGCCAATGTGATCAAAATATGTACGACGACATTGACAACAATGTCAATCCATTCCAAATTACTCGCTCTATTAACCCGCGCCCTGCTGGGGGGGGGGGTGTTTGAACACCCCCCCTTGTGGTTTTTCGCGAATATCTCAAAAACGGCGGCGCGGAGCGCCGCCGTTTTTGGTACACCTTATCATACATCAATTCTACACATGTTGTGAAAATTTCAGACCAAGGTCATTCAAGGTCAGGTCACCAGGTCACTTGAAGTGACCTCACCTCATAAAAAGTTTCAATGTCTGTCATAGCTACACCGAGTGACCGATCGCTTTGAAACTTTCAGCCATTGCTAAGAGCAATAGCATGTACAAAATGTATATCTCAGAATTTTGATATCGGTGACCTAAGGTCAGGTCAATTTTGCGACCTCCCCATTATAAGTCAATGGGAGAAAATTGAAATGCGCCTCCTTTGGACGAAAGACATTATAAACACTCCCAAACACTGAATTACAAGTGGTTTAGACAGACTGAACATGAAAATGGTGTCCGTGACCCCTGTTTATGCCCTGAGGTCATCTTAGGTCACGAATGGTATCTAACAGTTTTTCGCAAATAACTTTTGATAGAGGCATGCTAGAGCGATGAAAACACCTTAGATGTGTTCAGCTCGACGATACGGATCGACTGATATGCAACATGACCCTTTCCGGTCAGGTCATGACCTTGACCTGAGGTCAAATTTTCAAGTTGACCTTTCAAGGTCAAGTTATAGTTCATTCGATGCGTCTTGACGAGAGGAACACGATGCCGGTAAAAGTAAGCTCGTACAAGGCTTGGGTCAAAAGTTATTGCAGAAAAACTGTTTCCGAAAAAATCGGCTATTTTTGCAGTTTTTGCCCCCTGCAGGCAAAACCGTTGACGTTAGGTCAAATCTTAGAGAATTACTCAGAAAGGGCGTTAATAGGGCTATCGAATGCGCTTTTCCGCGGCGCTGTATCTCTATTGGTTCCCGAGTTATGCGTTGGCTTCTTGGAAATTGTCGACATTCGACCTGGAAATCGGCGAAATTTTGCCTTCAATGACCTCTGGTGACCTGACCTTTGACCTGACCAAAAAATTGACCGAAGTGATTTCCTCATTATTTTTGACGCTCTTTCGAACGCCGCCTTCCGCGTATCGCTACGTGGCCCAGGAGCCGAGTTAGAAGGGGGGGGGGTGTTCAAACACCCCCCCCCCCCCAGCAGGGCGTGGAAATCCAGGACCCCCAGCAGGGCGCGGGTTAACTTAAAAAGGTACTCAGCCAAACTGGCATATGTTCATGACGTAGTATGGAAGTATTGTGGTACTTCGTCGATAACAATTTGGGGGGGGGGCAAAAAGATATGTTTGCACCCCCACCCTGGAAGATGGGGGGGGCGCCGTGCCCCCGCTGCCCCCCCGCTTCCGCCGCCACTGGCTGGCATGGCGTCCCGCGCCATTCTTAAGCAGAAGGCAGCCGCCCGACCCCAGCGGGCGGTCATTAAAGGGGATTAACTGCCAGCGGGGAGCAGAGCCCGTCCCAGAGGGCGGCGGTGGTGCGTTATGGGCAGCTACTGGTTCTATCCCAGTAAAGGGCTGCAAAGCTCACTGCAGAACTGGCCGATCGCTGTCAAGGGCGTGACATCTGCCCTCAGGCAGTGTGAAAGGAGATTTCGTCGTTCGGTGCCCTCCGGGGGCCATGCAGGCCGCTCCAATTGTGTATTTGACGGGTGCTATAGCACCGGCCCACGTGTGCTCTCCCGGACCGCGCCCACTATTCAGGGTAACTGAGAAACACACGGTGATCGTCCTCGTGACGTCATGGGCATAATGCCAGAAGTGCCCTCAGATGAGTGACGTCATAGGACCGGAGCCCTCGGTACGTCGGGCTGGTCATGCCATTCATATTCATTTACCTTGGAGAGTAGGAAAAGGACTCGTTCGGAACATTTGGTGACGTCATCGGATCCACCCCTGCCTTGACCATCGATGTGACGTCATTGACACAGGACTCGCGCAGGGTGCACCATTCATACGCGCTCGCGTCTGAGGACAGTAAAAGTCTCATTCCGACCCTTTGATGACGTAATTGATTACAGTTCGAAATCCGGCTCGGCGTCCGATGTGCGTAGGGCCCTGCTTTCTTAGGTTCTGTGTCGGCAGCAGTGGTAATTTCAGTATGTTAAGGGCGAACATGGTCTTAGTTCATGATTTTAAGGATGGGATACTTTAGGAGGGATTACGAGCCAGGTATGGGATAAGTGATACAAAGATGGGATACATGGGTTAACGCAATGCTTAGGGGCTGCGAGGCTGTCTATGCATGTGGCACCCCTGTGTGTGATAAGCCCACCGACGCGACTACTTCACTGATGAGAGATGGGAGTGGGGAGGAGAGTTTAAATTAAGCTATTGAATGTCTAAACTATGGTAAATGTATTTCAGTGCTCGTTTAAGTTGGTATCGAGTCAGAACGAGATTACAGTTCACAGGGGAGGTTATAGAGAGCCAAGGTAGTAAAAGGGTAGGAAGGCCAGACTAATGGGGGGTACAGGTCGGGTACGAGTAAGGCCACCGGGAGGTCAGGACGTTAGGTTTCTGGGCCAAGAGGAGGTCGGGGAGTTACGGTTACAATTCAGGTGTATGAGACGAGGAAGTAGTAAATTTGGTTATTGTGTGCTGGACACTAAGGAGATCGGCTCTGTGGACTTGTTTCGTAGGTTCTCCGTCCGAAGGTAGTTAGATATAGATAATTTTGTTTACTTGATTATTTTGTACGCGTTTTACTCTGAGTCATTTCGAGGCAAACGTATTTCGGGCCAAGGTTCAACATCACTTCAGTAGACAGTGACGAAGACCCAAGTGACTCAAACAACATGCTCTGACGTTTGAATGATCTGGCTCGTCAAATACCCCTCTGGATGTTTCTACGGTGTAAGCCGGGCAAAATAAATAGCCGTGTCTCGGTCACGGCTAAGACCCATATGATTTATAAGTCCTGATGACTCAGGCGGGAAACCGGTGGGGTGTGACGGAGCATTCACGATGAGTGTACAGGCCGTCGCACCACCTGGCTTTGGGGAGGTGCCAGAACGGTGCCTTTCAGATCTTATATCTCCCCAATGACCAGTTCAGAGGGACACAGAAAGTGTTGCTCGATTACGGGAGGTTCTCATGCATGAATGTTCGATTCAGGGTGTGAGTTTTCCCCGGTATTGCGTGAGGGCACAGCGCCTCACGAACGTGGATTGTCGCGGAGAGAGCCACCGTACGGGATTGTTCACCCGTTCGTCAACATTTCGGCCGCCGGAGTGGTTCTAAAGCGAGGGTCGATCGGCATGGATCGGTATACCCCTCAGGCAGGAAGTATTCCACCCGCCTTTAACTCCCCACTCCGGTATCAAAAAGTTAAGTTATACCCGGCGTATTCTGCCGAACGGGGTCCACCGCAGGAGCCCTTTCACCAGCAGATCACGAGAACGGATTTGGTTAGGACCTGGTCACGCTGAAAATTATTGTGCACGGATAGCGCAGGAAAGCGCGGGAAGGTATTCAGGGAGGTCAAGGAAGGGTATTTATTGCGCCGGGGTGGCGCAGGGAAGGAGACCGGCTTGAGTTCCGGTGCCGGCCAGGTAACATTTTACAACCACGCGTTCGTGTCATGTGACTGCTGTAAGTCGGCATTGGCCCTGTCGCCCTGTCGCAGTTAGTCAGGTAGCTATGGCCACGCGGTGGTTTATTTTCTTGTGTAGGGTCTGCGACGGCAGTTAAAGGAAGGGTGACTCGAAGGTTGTAAGAGCTCGGGTGGCGTCCCGAGGGGGGGGGGGAGACTAGAACATCAGAAAGGTGTATTCATATTTGTCTCAAGAACCTGGAAGGGGGAGTCGCTCCAGAATGGCGCACAGTACACTCCCTCAGGCCAGATGCGGGGCAGTGGCAGAAAGGTCGGCTGTTCCTAGGCCACGGGCGGTGAAGGGACCCGGGGGGCGTGGGAGGAGGTATACCCCACAGCCGTGGTTTGTCGTTGGTGGAAGCCACGGGGACGAGGTAGGTGAATCGTCGGAGTTTCGGCCACCCGAAGTGATTCGAAAGGAGGATCGGAGGAAGTCCCCTCTCTCAATGCAGGGAGAAGCCGGCCTGCTATTAAAATCTCACTTCGACAAAAGTTAGGTTCTGTCCATCACGGAAAACCCGGTATAGCGCTACCTGCGGAGCCTAACTGACGGATCTGTGACCCGGGGGATAGGCAGGGCACGGCCGCACCACCGGCGGCGTGCAAGTTTGGTCCATCACATGCCGGTTCTGCTCCGGCATGTGACCGCGGCGTTAATATTAGGATTTTAGGCCTCCGCTGCCGTAGATATCAGAAAGAGGGGAGGGCCAAGATCCGACAAGGTATGACGTGTATGTTATTGTCACTCGATCGGTATTATCTATGATGATTGAGCCATATTGGTTAATTGTAAACGGAAATCGCAAGGTGAGTAAAGCCGGTTGGAGTTAATGAGTATTTTGGGAAGGGTTGTATTTCTTTTAGGGGCGAGCTTTAAGTTAAGAGAGAACTATAGCAGTCGAATGGGGAATAATACATTTTATCAAGCAACGGACGTAAATCTTAAGGAATTTTCCAGAGATCATGTATAATGGTAAAGGACAAAGGTTTTGACGCATGCTTACGAACGGCTACTGTACACCACTGGGGGAGGTTAGGTAAACAGGGAGGGGCCAGTTTAGCGACCTGGTGTTTTATCTGTATGAAAGGAAAGTGTGCATGATGGTGTGAATGTGAGCATGAATGGTTATATCCAGTGGGAGGCGCCCCTCTGTCTGTGCAGTTAATGGAAGTTTGCAATGTAATGAACTTTTTGTTTATTTTAATCCTTTGATCGGGAAGAGAGATTTATCAGGGTAACCTTGTCAGAAATCCTTTTTTTTGCATTCCAATTTAACCCCATTGCCCACTCCATCAGTGTAGCAGTCTATGTGTCCGCCAGTGACTGACCAGCCTCGCAAATCAAACAAACATAAAATATCTTGCAGCCGAGCCCCGCTACACTTCCCTCGCTGACATTTCTCTTATTTGCATTTCTACTTTAAGGGTTTCCTGTAAAGCATGTATTTCTTGAGCTTGCCGCTCTGAAATACATACAAAATAAAAGAAGAAACTGAGCTGCAAGATCTGGTTTCATAGTCCACTAGGGTTTCCTCTGCTGGATCTTGCATGGCTGGGGGCAGCTTGGCCGCTTCAGCGACATTTGATGCCGTATTTTCTTAAAGGTTTGACAATGCCCTTAATCTTTCAATCAGGATGGGTTTTGTGCCGCAGGTGTCCTGACCCAGTTTATCGAGTTGGATGCGCAACTGACCCCTTGTCATTTTATAAAAATCATCCGACATTTTAGTAATATATAAGCCAAGGGAAGACCTTTTTTACCTTAATTTATGCAGCAGAGACAGCAATTGCATTTACCTGAGCTCAGACCCAGCGACAAGAACATGCGGTGACATATCACTGTGACAACCACGGGCTTCAACTGCGTTGACGTATTCGCGTCGTGTTGGCTGATTATGCGATTATACGCTATTACATGAATTCATCAGACAGTAACACAATTAATACTTTATAAAGATCTTGTATCATTTACACATCGGATTGTGGTCGTAACTTCGTAACTCGTTTCGTATCCAATTGTAGTAGTGTCGAATCGTAATAGAAGTCGTGTCGAATCGTAACAGTAATCGCGTGTCAAAATCGTGTGATCGGAATCGTGATAGGTTCCACGTGCGATCAGCAACCGAATAGTGACAGGATATAGTGATCTTACAGGAGCTGACAAGAGCGCGGTTAGGATGGGACGAAGATGTACCACATGAGTCTCGGAAACAATGGAACAGTTGGCTCCAGGACATGAGTAACATCACACAATATGGCCTACCACGTTGCTTGTGTCCCGGTGGACTCTCGTCTGCAGCCGTATTGGAAGTACATCACTTTGCCGATGCCAGTGAGCGCGCCTATGGGGTCGCATCGTACATACGGGCGATCAGTGCGGATGGCCAAGTATCTTGCAGTCTTTTGCTAAGTAAGGGTCACCTCGCCCCGATAAAGCCCCTCAGCATTCCGAGATTGGAATTGTCTGCGGCAACTCTAGCCGTCAAGGTTAATCTTGAGGTGCACAGAACACTGGAATTTCATTGTCGTCCAAAAGTTTTTTATTGGACAGAGAGCACAACGGTGTTGAAGTATATAAGAAATGTAAAAGCAAGATTTCACATATTCTTGGCTAACAGATTGGCGGTTATTAGAGACGGCTCTTCAGTGGAACAGTGGAAATGGGTTCCGTCTGAGAAGAATCCAGCCGATCTTTTATCCCGAGGTTGTGATGCCAATACACTTATCAACGACCGCATGTGGATGAATGGACCTCAGTTCCTGCAAGGAGCACAAATTGAGTGGCCTAATGGCGCACCACAACTTACAGAAGACCAAGGCCCTAAATCAGAAGACCAGGAAGACCCAGAAATAAGAGCACATGCAACGTCTATGAAAGCGCTAGCCAAGCCAGAGGTCAGATTAGACAGTCCTATTCATAAACTGGCGGAATACTATTCAACATGGACACGTTTAACGCGTGCTGTCGCCTGGCTTCGCCGCACTATCGCAAAGCTGATGAAAAGAGGAGGGCGAACCGATAGATTTGAACTTTCCTTGGATGAGCTCGAGTCAGCTGAACGGATAATCATCGCGGACGTGCAAAAACATTGTTTTGCCAACGAAATTCAAAATCTGTCAGCCGGTCGACCTGTGCGCCTATCAAGCAGCATCATATCACTGAACCCAAAGTTAGATGAGGGGATACTGCGAGTGGGAGGCCGCTTAAGAAACGCGACGGATTTAACATACAACAGATTTCCGGCAATCATACCTGGCACCGAGAAGGTGACAGACCTTATCATACAACACGTCCACGTAAATGTGGGGCATGAAGGTCGGCAACACGTTCTTGCTGAACTACGAAAGAAATATTGGGTCACTAGGGGCAATGCGGCGGTGAGAAGATGCTTGAGTAAGTGCATTAGCTGCCGGAAGCGCACCCGCTCAACGGAAACACAGATTATGGCGGACCTGCCGACAGACAGAGTACAGCAGGGTGAATACCCCTGGGTGAGCACAGGTGTAGACTTTTTCGGGCCATTCTTCACCAAGTGAGGTCGCGCTCAATCCAAGCGGTATGGCGTCATTTTTACGTGTTTAACCACTCGTGCCGTGCATCTCGAAATTGCAGAAAGCCTGTCTTCTGATTCATTTATTTGTGCTCTCCGTCGCTTTCTGGCGAGACGTGGCTCTCAAGTTCGCACATTGAGATCCGATAACGGAACTAATTTCGTTGGAGCTGACCGAGAATTAAAGAAAGAAATAGATTTACTTACTGCACATGAAGCC
The DNA here is from genome assembly GCF_019059575.1 of Amphibalanus amphitrite. NCBI lineage: Eukaryota > Metazoa > Arthropoda > Thecostraca > Balanomorpha > Balanidae > Amphibalanus > Amphibalanus amphitrite. Next base: position 111,877 of record NW_024882415.1, on the reverse strand, counting down.
TTCATTTGTCGAGAAACTATCAACCGGGGAATCGAATGGCGCTGGAACCCACCTGGTGCGTCCCATTTTGGAGGGGCGTGGGAGCGCCTGATCAGAAGCGTACGCAAGATTATGAATGCATTACTTACCCAACAGACATTCAATGATGAAACACTGTACACATTTCTCTGCGAAGCAGAGAGCATTATGAACAACAGGCCACTCGTGCCAGTATCATGCGACCCGAGAGACGAACAACCATTGACACCAAATCACCTTTTGCATCTGCGGGCCATTGTATTGCCAAGATCCGTTGTTTCGGACACAGATGATCTCAGTAAAAGGAGCTGGAAAAGGGCATCGTTCCTGGCCGAACAGTTTTGGAGGCGCTGGCGCACTGAGTACCTGCCTTACTCCAGCAACGGACCGGGCCGTACTTGCGGAGCCAGGCCAATTTGCAACAAGGAGACGTAGTACTCATGGTTGACAATTCAGTCCCAAGAGGGGTGTGGCCCAGCGATGCCATTCCTTGGGATTTGTCCCAAGATCTTGGGATTTGGACATCAACATTGGGATCTTGTGATTTGCACTGTATATCTTGGGATCTGGCAGAAGCTGATTTCAATTTGTCTTCTCATGCTTTCGAATGCTTTTTCCTCAGACGGTAAGAAATTTGAGATGGATTTGCCTCGCGGACGTTTCAGACTTCAGAGCATTCAAACATATTGAAGTAAGCTATATTCGGACGAAGCTTGCGGTGTTTCTAGCAGGCATCATCTTCCCGAGATCGCAGGATTAGTTTTGTATCATTACTTATTATGAGTATAGTAGCAGCTCTCAGTCGCCGTTTGGCGACTGGCGCCCATTTGTTCAATTTTGTATTGTATTGTATTTACGATCATGGGCGATCCACACATGGCGTGGCGATTACTGTCCAGAGTCTGAGTCGGGTATAAGCATGCAGGAACAGAGACCAGTCGAACAACAACACACACACACACACATACACGCACACACAGGAAGACTCTATATGCTACGATTTCTAACATACCGTGTAGGTACTTATATACATACAAGACGAGTGCCTAATTCAGGCCATCACGAAGGTCTATCGTTTTTCCACAGAGACTTGACAGCGCGTGCGAATTTAGAGGGTGGCAGCTGCGAGAGGTCGGGAGGTAGGTCGTTTAGGAGCTCGGCGGCACGGTAACTGAAACGCCGCTTACCGGTTTCTAGTCTGGGACGCTGGAGCTGGAGAAGGTTATCCTGACGTGTATTTCTATTCCTGGTTGAGGAGTCCCGGTTTTTGGCAAACATAGAGGCAAGTGCTACCGGTTCGCCGTAGTGTATCGCCTTACGTGCAGTGGCCATGGTTTGAAGTTTGTACATAAATTCGGGCGGCATCCAGTTGAGTTTCTCGCGCAGGTCAGTGACGTGGTCGAATTTGCGACGGCCAAAAATAACTCGAGTAGCGAAGTTCAAGATCTTTTGGAGTCGATTCAGGTTCTTTTTTGTACCATTTCCGTAAACTGAGAGGCAGTAATTTACTCGGGAGATGACTAGAGATGTGACAATGGTTTTGATGACCCCATCGGGAAGACAGTGACGCACATGGGAGAGGCCGATGAGCAGACCCATACACCTCCGGCTGAGCTCAGATACATGGGCTTCCCAGGTCAGACAGCTGTCAAACACCACGCCGAGGTTTCCTGCCTGCGCACATGGTTCCAGCTCCGTGTCACGAAACTAGAGGTGGCAAAAGATGAAAATTTTGGGAACCAGACTCGAACCAGACCCGGCTGGACATTTCTGGAACCAGTCGGACCCGGTCTTAGTTGGAATCGGAACCAGTTGGACCCGTTCCCCAAAAGTCAAATGATACAAACTACTTGTAGGTATCATTAGTTGCATCATGTAAAACAGCCTATTTCCCACTGGGAATACTCACGAGCTACTGTGTGCAAAGAAACATTCACTTCATTCACTTTATATTTTGCAATAATGTGTAGTGTGCAAGATGTATAGTTTATGGTAGGACCCGGTTGGACCCGTCAGAAAATGTCCAGGAACCGGTCTGGACCCATATGGGTCCAGACTGGTTCTTTGGACCGGGTCCTCGGGTCCACATTTTGCCACCTCTACACGAAACGATACGACGACTGGGGGCAAGTGTTTTAGATTTTGACGGCTGCCGAATATCATGAGTTGCGTTTTGCTCGCGTTGACCTTCAGGGCGTTAGAGTGGAACCATTTGTTCAGTGCTTCTAGTGAGGCCTCCATGCGCGAGATAAGGCCACTTACATTGTTTTTTGGGCCACTCACTAGAAGCTGGGTATCATCTGCATATTTGAAAACGCATGCGTCGTCGGCGTGAAGCGCCAAATCGTTTGAGAAGATCGTGAATAAAAGAGGACCCAGGGCCGAGCCTTGAAACACGCCCATAGTGTTAGGGAGTGGTCGTGACAGAACCCTGCGCTGGAGTCCATCGGTCATTGAAACGCTTTGTGTGTGACCTTTTAGATATGCTTTAAACCAAGGAGTTTCGATGCCGTACAGTGCGAGTTTGTCGAGAAGGAGTTTATGATCTATGACATCGAAACATTTGCTGAGATCGATAAGGCATAGGAAAGATGTCTCCCCTGTCCGTGGCAGCTAGGATGCGGTCGGTGACGGACAAAAGTGCTGTTTCAGTTGAGTGTTGGGGTCGAAAGCCATGCTGACTAGGTGCCAAAAGGTGATTTTGAGAGAGATAGTGTTGTAGCTGCTGCTGGATGACTCGTTCAACAACTTTCATGATAACTGGTACTAGAGAAATGGGTCGAAAGTTGCTGGGGTCAGATGGGTTTCCGGATTTGAAAATGGGATGGACTATGGAATGCTTCCATTGCTCGGGGATGTCAGATTTCGAGATGCAGGTGTTTATGATGTGCTGTATGACGCTGCCAATAGCCAAGAAACTGGTTTTTAGCATGCGGATGCACACACCGTCCGCTCCGCAGGCGGCTGAGTTCCGCATACTGAAAACCGTGCATTCGAGCTCACCGAGTGAGATAGGCCTGGGCTGGAAACCGCATGCGCCGACGCGTGGGAGCCGTGCGTAAGTATAGGTACCTGTGTTTTGGTTTCGGATCTCGGTAGCAATACGGGGGCCGACGGACACGAAAAATGAGTTTAGTTCGTCAGCGGTTACATCGGGTTGAACTGTTTTATTTTCTTTTTTACCAGCTATGACTGATTTGATTCCCTGCCACACCTTGTTGGGGCCACGTTCACTAATTTCCCGCTGAATCACGTTGCGCCGGTCACGGCGAACGGCAGAACGAACTGAACGATTCAGGTCTTTATAAACTGTAGATTCCCGCCCGTGCAGTCGTAGTGCGGCGCGCCGTTGGGCCATGATATCACGGGTGGAGGCTGAGACGGGGGGAGCGGTGGGGTTTCTAATGGTCAGGTTCTTTAAAGGGGCATGGTCATCTAGGACGGGTAGGAAATGAGTCAGAAAAGCTTGCCATTTGTCATGCACGGTCATTGCAGTGAACACTTCGTCCCACTCGATGGACATCAAGTCATGATTTAGGGACGCGACATCGACACGGCTGATTGAGCGGGTTGTGATGACAGTTGCAGTTTTACGCTGTTTAGGTACGTTAACTAGCACGTTTACGAACTTGTGTGGGCTAAAGTGACAGTGTTTTACATGACAGTCGAGCACGAGCTCACGGGTTTTGACAATACATACGTCAAGGAGTGAGCCGGAGCTGTACGTGGGTGCAGTTACAAGTTGATCGAGAGAGTAGTCCGATAAAAAGTCACTTAGGTGAATACGCGCGCGGAAACTCCGGTGTTTCAGCAAATCGCAGTTTAGGTCGCCGCAGATGACAAACGGAACCTTGGGGTGGTCGATCAGGATCCGTTGCAGCTGAGACTCGAGATCGTTGAAAGCAGCGCGTAGGGCAGTGTCCGAGTAGCGGGGCGGTCGGTAGAGCGAGCAGACAATTAGCTGACGATCTTTCTCCAGTTTTAGGAGGATCCACTGGGATTCCAGCTGACTCTCACGGCACGGCGGAACTGTGAGTTTTAGCGCTACAGAGGTGATAGAGTTTTTGGTAGCAATGGCGACTCCACCGTAGCCACTGCCGTCGGGACGATCCGCACGGCTGAGTGAGTACCCGGGTAGCACAACCAGCCGACTGGGCGTGCTGGGTCGCAGCCAGGTCTCGGAGAGTAGGAGAACGTCGAGGTCTTGACTGCTGACCACGTCGGTCAGTTCGAGCAGCTTCGGCTTAAGGCTTTGAATGTTGAGCGCGCCGATAAGCAGTCCGGTATTGGACAGACGGTCAGATTGTAGAGTCGCCGCCTCAGTACGACGCGTGCCCCTCCCCCTTCTCCCCCGCGCTCCGCGTCGTTGGGGTCTCCTCCCGCCGCTGCGGGCCGCGGCCGGCGGCCGGCCGGCCGCCGGGGACCGGCCGGGCGGCGAGCTGAGCACACCCCTTCGACCTTGAGAAGGGGCGGGCGTCGCGCCGGCGGACGATTCAGGGGACTCGGCGGAGACGCGCGCGGTCGTCCTGGGGGCTCGGGAAGATTTGAAATCTGGCGTCCGTTTGGTGGCCGGATCGGAGGCTGAATTCTGGTCGCGGGTGGTGCTCGGTGATAGGTAACGAGCATCACGAGGGAGCACTGGTTTTCGGCTGCTGACATGGTGTCTTAGCTTTCCGTCGGCTCCTCCATTTGCTGGTCTAGGTAGCGGCGCAGGGGCTGGGCAGGCCACGATAGTAACGACCCGCACAACCGCCAGCAGGGCCAAAAGGCGGGCAATGTCGCGATGCATGATGAAGAAGCGATGTACGCAGAAAAGAACTTGATTCCCAAAATTCGCGGGTTGGCACGGTAGTCGGACCACAATCACACTCACACGCTTGCACGCGAGGGAAAAGGCTAGAATTTCCAACTACCGATCAACGGGTATGGATGGTTTGGCGACATGATGTTGGGTGGCTATGAAAAACATTAACAAACATTATGCCAAACATTATGCCAAAATGGGATCTGGCAGAAGCTGATTTCAATTTGTCTTCTCATGCTTTCGAATGCTTTTTCCTCAGACGGTAAGAAATTTGAGATGGATTTGCCTCGCGGACGTTTCAGACTTCAGAGCATTCAAACATATTGAAGTAAGCTATATTCGGACGAAGCTTGCGGTGTTTCTAGCAGGCATCATCTTCCCGAGATCGCAGGATTAGTTTTGTATCATTACTTATTATGAGTATAGTAGCAGCTCTCAGTCGCCGTTTGGCGACTGGCGCCCATTTGTTCAATTTCCAACTACCGATCAACGGGTATGGATGGTTTGGCGACATGATGTTGGGTGGCTATGAAAAGCATTAACAAACATTATGCCAAAAAATGTTTCAGAAAGCGGCTCCCGCACAAAGTGTTTCATATAATAATAATGGGTTTGCTCTTTGGAGGCTTATCCGTTGACCCGAACCGAAATAAGGGCAATTTATCTTTGTCCTCGGAAAAGTGTGTGATCACCTGACCTCTGCTGACTAAAAAAAAAAATAATTAAAGCGTATCCTTGCGAGTTGCGACTCTAACAACACTGCTGACGACTTGTCACTATACAGTCCAGGGGACGAGTTACGTGCTCGTTTAGACCCCCTCGCCATCGTCGGTTTGAAAATTCATGGGTCCCAGCGGACTATGCAGTTTCTCCGCATAGGCGTCACGATTTCGGGATTCATGTCAGCTTTTGAGAGCAGAGCTCTGTTCGGTCCCTGTTTTTATCAATGTGCTCTCGGTTTTCCCATATTGTATTGTATTGTATTCATTTTATCACCGACGGGTTATGCACCCATTTACAGGTGAAGTCAAATAATACATTTCCCACACTCACAAACACTTCAGGCACATCGAACACTTGGACTTGCATCTCAGCCGTCCCTCGCTACATAGGCAGCCACTCGACTTCTGAATTCGCCGGCGCTGCTCCTCCATATATCCACATCGCGGTTTGCATCCAGGAACGCGTTGCAGTTGCTGGGAGCGCGATTAAAGATGGACGTTTTCACAGTATTGACACGCGGTCGCAGAGTATATAGAACACCGGGTACAGTCAGAGTTTGGGATATGGTAGCAGTCAAATGTCGACAGAAATGGCGAACAAGTTACAAACAGAGGTAGGTTTATTCCACTGTTATACTTCCTCTTGAAAACTGTTGGCACACATGACGTCATAAAGTAAAAAGTCCCCATCTAAGGTCGTTAAGACGAATTTTTGACATTATTAAATAACAAAGTTATATTGCGTTACCTGTTTTTTTCTTATATTGTTCCAACGATAATTTTTTATTATCTCTATCGGCCAATTATTTGTTGATTACGTCATCTGGGGCCGCGAGTCGGCGAATGCAGTCGGTCGAAAAAAACACGTGTTTTCGGCGGCCGAGGTAAACAAATTACAGTATAGGTATCTTTGGGTGATATGCTATTTCTATTATTGAAATCGCGTCTCCTGCCGTCAGTACTTTTTCGTCGCAGTGATTTTCACTTTTAGAATTTTCTTCAATAATTGTGGTATTCAGTTCTGCCTCTGATTTGCAATAATTATTATTATTGGAAGTGAAGAAGGCCTTGTTATGGCCCTGCACAACCTCGCTGAAAAGTGAAACTGAAACGGCTGGAATAACAGTATTGCAACTGGTTTCAAATTATTCTTCAAATTTCCTCGAAGTCAGGCTTAGACCTATGAATAACATCAGATTTGCAAGCATGTTCAAACTGCTCCGTTAATCTCCAGAACATCAGGCTCTCTAGTCTCTTCTGATGCTTACAATGCCTGCGGCTGCAACATTATGTTGCTAAGAATGGCAGTTCAGCAAGATGTATGTGCAAGCAGAGGCACTTAGCCAATGCACAATGCAGTGCAGATTAATTGTGGTGTGAATTTTGTGTGGATCAGTGCACAATGCGTGCCATGCAGGGCTGTCTCATCCCTATCTCCGTAACGTGTCGTGTGCGACCAATGACGTCACGGCATTGCGGCGTTCTGATTGGGCGACAGCTCCGAATCGCCCGACTGGTGGTCCCCGCTCGACAAGCGCACGTGCGCCGACTAGGCATTTGTAGTGGCATTGACGGCAGAAACAGTGAGCTAATGCAGAGCTCTGAATATACTTGAATAGAGTCTAAGCCGTTAGTAATACGTAAAAACGTCAGATAGGTTTCTTGTTCGTCTTGATTCGAGCTTTTATGTGATACATTTTTACCTTGGTGTCAGGGGCGCGGGAACTATTTTCCGACTGGGGGGGCACACCATAATAGAGATCAACCTAGGGTACCCCCAAATCTAGTTTTCTCACCGGTTTTAGGCCACTTATTTTTCACCCCTCGGCTTTTTCAACAAAAAAGAAAACATTTGCAAAAAAAGTGTGGTATTCCGTCTCAAAGCTGTGGGGGCACCGCCCCCACGGCCCCAGAGTTGGGGGGGCAAGCTGCCCCCACTGCCCCCCCGGCTCCCGCGCCTATGCTTGGTGTCGAGTCTGGCAGCTATGTGGGAGAGCCCTAAAGTTGGGTCATTTTCCATAGGATTGCATTACAGCCGTCCGACCCTTCGTACCTGTGACGTCACGGAAATCGCTGCTTCGGCCTAATGAGCATACCTTCTATATAGGGCCTTGCGTGCCATGATGTGGTAAATGCCATGCCGTATGGCTGTGCTGTGATATGAGCTGACACTGTTGAGTGTTGATGCAATGCTATCTCAGTTGGGCAAACTACGGGGAGGTAATCAAGAACTTGATTAATCAAGTTCATGATTATTTTATGCCCATATTTGGTCATGTTTGCAGCCCGTCACGAAAACGGCCGAATCTCGATTCAGGGTCTACGGAGATGCACGAAAATTTTAAGACCGATAGAGAAGAAGTCACTCTACAAGTGTAATGTTTGAATGATTCAAGTTGAAAATCGTGAGGCGGTAGATTGCAACCAAAACGTAATCAACAACTTGATTACGAGGCGTCGTCCCGGGAGTCCGATGATCAACTTCTTGATTATGCAGCCAGCTGGCTAATCATGATCTTGATTTCGCATTCAGCTGGCTAATCACGATTTTGATCGCGCTGATCGTGCTACTGGCGAGCGTTGAACAATGCAGCTAATTAAAAGATACAATGATAATGGTGTATATAATAGACAAAATCAATCAGTTTTGGTGGGATGGAATTAATGTTGCAGTTAATGTTTCTCATGAATGACTTGACCGAGCCTGTTCAAATTTTGTGTGTGGCTGGAAGCGGATTAGCTATAAGCTTTGGACAAATCGGGGATAGGATATATTTGCACACGCGCACCTTATTTCTGTGTCTCCGGAACGGCGTCACCGATTGTTCTTCAATTTTGGTGGGTGGCTACTGGCTAGAGACTCAATAGCTGTAAGCTTTAGACGAGTTAGGGATGTGGCACACACATGTGAACTTGTGCACGAGCACACCTCTTCTCGCGCTTGCTCGCTCACATTGCCGAACACGGAGCTGAAAAAAGACCACCCCGAGCAAGAACACCGCTGTCCGCGATAAGCGGCCTGACCATAAGTCAGCTCAAATGATAAGCTGCATACGACCGTCGACCACATATATTGGACGAATAGCGTCACAACCCAGAGCCCGTGTAACCAAGCACAGATCAAAGATATATTTCAAGAAATGTGTATTTATAGTCCCGCCGGTGGAAGGCTCAAAGAATTGGCAAACGCTTCCGACACCCCGCAGTGGCATGCTCTACGGGGATCTCACTCCACTTGCTTCACGGTCGCAATGGCCGCCGCTGATGGCGGCACATCGGCCTTCACCCCACCAAACGCTTTGGTTCTCAGAAACCAATTCAGATTGACCATGTTTTTAGGAGTTTTGATGTTGAAAATCCAAAAGGCGGCCTGCCACAGCAGGAATGCTTGGTCTGGTGGCGCCGATACCACCTCCTGGGCCTCGACGAATACCGCGTCTTCCCCGCCCAGCTCTCCATTCACGATTATGGGATGGAAAGTTTTGCGGGCCACCGTTGGCTTCCGTCATCTCTTGGAGAATGCGCTCCAGGTTCTCCAGCTCACCCCCTGCAAAATGTTCAAAACCAAATTATAGGTACACTTAACATTGCATGGGAGAAAATGGAGGAGAAAGAATAGGAGAGAAGGAGGGAAAGAGTAAAGGAGAGAGAGAGAGGGAGAGGGGAGGGGAGGGGAGGGGAGGGGAGGGGAGGAGAGGGGAGGAGAGGAGAGGAGAGGAGAGGAGAGGAGAGGAGAGGAGAGGAGAGGAGAGGAGAGGAGAGGAGAGGAGAGGGAGTGAGGAAGGAAGCAAGGAAAGATGGAAGGAAGAAATGATGGAGGAGAGGTAGGCGGATGTAACAAGGCAACAAGACAAGACATGGACCTGATGAGTTGGCGCAGGGCACTGATAGGTACACTCGGGGGCAGATTGATGTTCCACCACTCCCTACCCATCGGGCTCCCGTGGCTGAGCACTGGCTGCAGCCAGTGGCAGAACTGGCAGCACTGGCACTGGCAGGCAGTGCTGAGCAGTGCTGAGGGCAGGCAACAATGGCAGCAGCCAGTGCTGAGCTATGGGAGCCCGATGGGTAGGGAGTGGTGGAACATCAATCTGCCCCCGAGTGTACCTACTACATTTCGGCACATGATGTGACAATAATGTACAATGCCTCAGACTCAGCAGTCTGGAAAATGTAGGTACAAATTACACATGCATTAGTGAAGAAGTTTCTGCATTTAGATTAGAATGAATTGTTTTGAAAACATTAGACAATGCCTGTATCTTGAAAAAGGATTAGATTGGGCTGTGTCAGGACAAAACTGGGGATGAGTCATGTGAGCTCGCAAAGTTCCAAAGTTGTGCCAGGCAACTTTATGAGATCACACTGAAGGAGCTCCAGCGAATTATTTTCAGCATGCCCAGCTTGAGTGTGCAAAATGTACACTGGACTGGATCACTGTAGTGTCTGAACATGATGCACAAAACTGAACGTGACACACCAGCGACAAAACAAAACACTACAACCATCTATTGCAAAAACAATTCATACATACCTGCAGCCAGGGGCGTCGCCACGGATTTTTGACTGGGGGGGACGGATTGGCTGACTAAAAACCCAAAAGCTAGTTACCGTACAATTTCAGGCCTATGCACTACTTATAACGCATACACAATACACATGTTCTCATGTTCTCGCGTGGAGGCGTTATTAGTCACACTCTTTTCTATCTGTGCATGAATTGGCGGCGCGAAGCGCCGCGAAAATTGGCAAAAACTCTTGGCAAAACAGTCCCAAAACGCATAAATTTTGCATCCCGAGTAATAAGTTTGATACCAGGACAGTTAGGATCTGGTCACCAAGTCCAGCAGCCCTGCCTCTAAAAAATCGTGTGGTCCTCTGTCAACCATAGGTACAGCTTATTTCCAAGAAGTTTGAAACTCTGTGCAGTGTAGCTGCAGGACCGCGGGGTCGGAGTCGACTTCGGTCGTAGTCGACGGTTTTGGTCGGATACGGAGTTGGAGTCACCAAAGTCGTACCAGACTTCAACTCTGAAGTCAGAGTCAACGTCATCCCCGAGGATGGGTCGGATAAAAGCTGGAGATTCTGTTGGCTGTGGTGATTGAAGGCCGGGTCATGGTAAGACCAATGTAGGACCATACTGAGTATTACATCCTCCTGGGCTCTCTCAGACCAGGACGAGGTCCTCTCACCCTCAAGCATCAAGCGTTCAAAGGACATGGTGAGACCTTCTGCTGTCGGATGGCCTTGAACGGGAAGAGGCAAGGCCATCTATAGAAGGTACAGTCACTCCCCCGCCGACCAATCAGAGACAGATCCTGAGTGACGTCACCCCTGATGCTCGAAAGGGGTACTCCATTCCTTTACAACGTAAAAATGACTAACTTCATTTGAAGATTGTTGGTAACACTCTACACATATCGCTCAACTATTGATGTCATTGGAAAGTCCAGCTAATTTTCTAGCGATAAAAAAGAGCAGCAATATGCTAAGAAATGGCCGGTTTTGAAGATATGGACGATTTAAAAACCCTCTGCAGCAGCAGGAAAGCAACGTAAAAACGCATCGAGCTTATATTTTTACTATGAATAAATCATTTTTCAGTAAGTTTTTAGAGATGGTATCGATTTATTCAACAACTTTATTACAATATTTTTATTACTTTGAACTTTATTTCAAAATAATATTTTCAAAAATGGTAACTGTTGGCAAGTAGCTTTGAAGCAATTGTGGCGCGCCGCGCCATTATTGTCCTGAGGCCCCCATATGATGTCATCAAAAGTGGAGTGACATGGGCCTGGGAAGAGGGCCGTTTGAGAGTGAGCTGAAGGTCTTGACTATTACGAATATCCTACATAAAATGTGTGGTCTTTGCAAGCTTGAGACTTTGGGACAGATCTTCAGCCCTTGTTGAATATGGTCGCCCCTACAACTGGAGCTTTGGCTCCCTATCGAGGACCTGGGACGGACAGTCCAGAGCTGCACCTCGTAGGTAATGTTATCTTTTAACGTGCCAAGAAATGTTCAAAGAGACAAAAGCATCACATCACATGTTTTTCACTCCGATGCGGGCCGAGGGATGCCGTGATCGGAGATGGGGTGGGGACTCCGAGCGATTTTTTAAAAGCCGGAGTCAGAGCTACCAAAATCAATCTACTCCGCAGCCCTGCAAGCAAGTGCAGTGTCAGCAATTCGCATGATTCAATTTGTATACGAGTAGGTATCCGCAATTTCATCCCAAAACGACAATACACCAATTTCGTTGATCACTTTTTTAATCATTCATGAGGATATTTTTGCGGGGGACGTCCCCCCCGGATTCCTCGACTGGGGGGGACGCGTCCCCCCCGTCCCCCCCCGGTTTCGACGCCCATGCCTGCAGCTGTGTGTCCCTGCATCCTGGCCTGCTGTCTTGCATGAGCAATGCACATAATACAAATGTAGCTGTACTTAGTCTGCTTAATTCCAAAGAAGTTCATCATATCATTTTTTGATTGAGCGTTCCTCAACGTAGGACCATAGGTACCATTATCACGAGCTTCCTGAACAATACTGTGGTGACGCCCACTGCTACAGCGAGGAGGTGGTGCTTTGATGAGCTGTGGAAAAACAGACACATTTGCAGTCACCACTTCTATTATTGTTCTATGAATCCATGACAAAGCCACTTAGAATGCAAGTATGAATAACCTAGCATAAGCCCAAATTTCACTTTTCATTAAAAACTAAAAGACATATCCTATTGGTCCCTGCTTGCACAGACAATTGACTGAATAAATGATATGGCCACACTGCAAACTTTTGCACAACCTGCCAGGCCATAACATTTCTAGCTACTGTGGGCAGTTAGATGTGCCTCTCTAATCAACAATTGCCCCAAACAACAAACTAGGCCTATTATTTACTTTAAGATAAACTATAACCATGTAAATAGCAATACATTTCGTAAATAATTAAAATATTATACCGCGGAAAGCACGCGCCATGATAGCCTACAAAATCATCATAAATTCTATCGCGATATTTCAACATTTATACCGACGCACATGAACGTTGAGGCTATTCAAATTTACAAACATGATCTAAATTATTTAAAAAATGCTAATTTTACCTGTAAGAACCAAATTACCAATAATTCGGCGCTAATTTCCGGCCTCACCCACACACCGACAACACGACAAATGGCGGCGTGCTAACAGGCGACGGTGCATTTTGGAAGAAACGTTTATTACGACCAATTTAAGACGTGTGTAAAATGAATGTTCAATTATTTATTTTTAAATTAGAAACGTAAAAATGTGGATAAAAGAATAATATCCGCCTAAAAAGGGCTTTAAAAAATATCACTTTTCTGAAAAAGTAAGGCTAGCAGTTTATCTTTCGCCATATGAGCTAAAGTCCATATCCCACTGCTACCGGTCCATATCATTTCGGGAGAATAGAATATTGCGTTTCACCTGGTAAAAAATCGTGTCGAAATGGACATTATAACAATCGAAACGAAACACTTGAATAGTTCGGTGCACGAAAAGTAATCAAAATCTTGATTACAACTCCTTATATGGTCATGCCACGCCCCATTTTCATGACGTCATAATCATGAACTTGATTAATCAAGTTCTTGATTTCCTCCCCGTAGTTTGCCCAACTGATCTAAGAAATTTTCAGAAGGCAAATGAGACATCATTGAATATTAGTGTAGTTTCCATATATGTAAGTGCAGAGTTCCCAAACTTGCAGCCTTTTTTTCGTGTGATTGTGCACATTTCCAGCCTATGTGCGTGCTAGTGCGGAATACTTAGTTGCTAGATTGGCTGGCACAGCTTGTCAAGTGTCAACTCTGTGGTAAATGTGAAGATGAAGTCCAGTGGAGATTTTGAACATCTAACCTGACCCAACCTTACCTTCTAACTCAAAGCTTTCAACCTACCAATATACTACCTACGAACCCACCAGCCTAAAACCTACAACCTAACTCCTACAACCTACCAAACTCAAGCCTACAATCTGGACTTCATCTACACATATATCAACTCTATTGCCTGATAATCTTTTCTTGTTTCACACTATCTTATGGTCTGATATGTCTTTCTGAAGCAATAGTCAAAGAATGTGATAAGATAAGTAATTTTGCACAAATGGAGATAAATAAATTTATGTATATGAGTGTTTTTGAGCTAAGTTGTGTTTCAGTGGTGATAAATGGAATGCTGTCATCATCACATTGCATTGCCACCATGATCAAAGGCATTAGGAGCATTAGGAGACAGAAGTATTGACTATTGAGATGAGCCATCCATTTGTGTTTTTACCAATGCATTACCTTAGGCCTTTAGGGAAAAGTGATCAAAAGTTGTTGAGTGAAGGGGAATATGGAGAAGAGCATTTATTGTTTGTTTTTGGGAAGAAGAAAATCAATTAAACTTATGAACAAGAAGTGATCATTCATCATGCATTGTATTATGAGCCCAAATCAAACAGGATTCTCTCATGACCATACTAAATGCACAACCCTTAGCTGTTTGTGCACAGTGGAACCCGCTTAACCCTCGCCGGACTTATTGGTTTTCTACATACGCGCCGGCCGGGGGCCGGGGTGTGGGGGAGGGGGGCGGGAGGTACGACCCTCGCCGTTTCGCCCCTAATGGAGCTAGAACGTCGCAGAAAAGACGAGCGTGTGTGTCGTTACGAGATGCAGCGTTTTGTACCCAATTTTAAGGTCTCAGGTCAACCGGTGACCTCTGAGGTCAGGTTAAGTGGCCCAAGGTACGGGTTCGGTTTTGGCGAATAACTTCACAAAAAAATGATTGCAGGGCCGCGATTTTGACAGCATCGTATTCGCCCTGCTCAGGCGCGTCGAATGGTATTCTTTTTCATTTGGGTGAGGCCAACTTTGGGTGTTGACCTCGGGTCACGGTGAGGTCAGAGATCCCAAGGGCACGAACTTGGTCGAAGGAGGTCATGTCACATATCATTCGATTTGGCAGGTCTTCCCGAGTCTATTGGTGGCTTTCCCGACTCGCTAGCTCAATTTGATCAGAAGTTATTGTCGAAAAACTTATGACACTAGTGACGTCATCAATGACGTCATGCAAGCTCTTGGTGCAAAAATGAAGCATCGAACCTTGTAAAGAGTGCATAAAATAATCACGGTTGCGTGTGTTACAGCTAGTCTGAGATCGTTCTGGGCTCCAAAATAGCTGTTTATAAGTTTCCCCCATTGGCTTATAATGGTGACTTCATATGACCGGCCTGACCTCATGAGACCTTGAATAAAAAAGCGAGATATACACGTTGTGAGACTTCTGGAGGATACTAGGTCCTGCAAGTTTCATCTCCTTGTGTGTCGCTTTAAAGGGACACTCCCACCTTAACATTAGTTTTGAGTTGAGATAGCCAAATTGGTGGCCATGGCCTGCAAATACCGGTTTGGGCACTCACAACATCGAAAAATGCTTTAATTCGAAGATATGGAATTTCAAACTTGCAGTTTTCGGATTCTAAGGGGCTAATGCATTGGAATGCCCCCTTATAATTTGTGACGTCAGCGGAGATCTAACGATTTTTAAATCTTAGACTAAAACCATCGTTAACACGTGGTGGTATACACTGCTTTGCGCGCAACGTCTGCCGCACTTTAAGGCTGCCAAATTATTGCTTCCAAATAAAGTCGCTAGTAACAGGGGAGATCCCAAAAAGTAAACAAAAGTAAAAGCCTAATATCTTGAAAACCAGTGAATATTTTTCGGTGAAATTTGGTAGATATTTGTTTTCGCTCTTTCTGAACCAAGGGACATCACTTTCATGCCAATTCATTAACTTTTTTGAAGGTGGGATGGTCCCTTTAATGCAGGAAAATATTTTTCACTTTTTTAGAAACAGCAAAACAGTTGTCAACAAGCCATGTCAATTATCTAAACAATTTTTATGGAAACTGCTCTAGCTAGCTTAAAGTTCCACAGCGTTTCCAGAGCACTGTACCCAAACTCAGTTCATGTTACAAGAAAAAACAGTATTAATGCCTCCTAATTTTGAATGAAATATAGGCATAAGTAATTTGATTTGGAAAGCAACAAATTTCCGCACATCATTTTAGCAAAATCACTATTTTCTTCAGCCACTAGGTTTTACACAAAACTATAGTAAACTTTATGATCTAGTTTACACAAAACCAAAGCCCCGATTTTAACAAATGTAGATTAAATTTTAACAATTTTAACAAATGTATCGTGAAGAAAATAAAAAGTGTAGATTTGTAAAGCCGGGATATTTCACAGATTAGGCACTTAAAGAAACTTTGAGCCACCAGCCTTCACCCAAGTTTTACACGAATGCAATGAACCAGACAATGCATGGCAACTCAAAACTGTGATGGTTTGAGATAATTATGACGGTAAAAGAAAAAGCAACACAAGGTTCCTTACCCTCGCTTTTTTTCACATGGGTTCAGATGAGGCTACAACTGTTGCCGACCTGAGGAGCTATAGGGACTTCAGCTTTCCAAAACTCAATTTCTAAGGGCACTGAGCAGTGTTTGGCTTTCACACGAATGCGATAGTAAGTTATATTAAGTTGACAAAGTAAGCAAAGCAAAGCATGATGCCCCGCGCGTCCGCCCGCGACCACGTCCCGCGTCCGACTCAGGGAGGCACCGGTTCTGACGTCACACGAAAATATCAGTCGGCTGGTTGTGGCACTGCCCCCTGCCGGCGCGACTGTGCTGCCACCTAGCTAAGCCTAGTCAGCCTAGGACGGGACGGTTTTACTTTTTCTCGTCGAGTGGGGCAGCTTGCGACGCACTCGGTCGACATAGTTAGCTGTGCTGCAACATACCCCAGATTCGGAGTCTCTCGGACGGCCAATCCTGTTCCATAACCACAGCTAAGTCCCCGCTGACCTTAACCAGGATTGGCCGGACGACGTTAAATCTTCGTAGTTCGAGACACCGAACCCGGGGATAGTCTGTCGAAGCCTTGGCGGCTGCAGAAAGGCTAGACTTATCTCATTTGATTTTGGCGTGGCCAGCCTCACTTCTGTAGTTTTGTTTCACAGCATTCCACGTCCTATTGAGTTTCCGGTTGCGTAGTACACGACCACGTACAGGAACTTGATGTCTTTTAGATACATCACGCAATGACAAACATTTGGCAGCATTTACATTTGTTGCCTGCATATTTTGGTGAGGAAAAATCACTATCGCAGTAGTACAATCAAGACATCCCACAAAGGATCAGAGCTAAAGCAGCATTATTAACCAAAAGTGTATTGCATTGATCACCAGCATGTTCGTAAAATAAAATATACCACGAATAAAGATGACAATCAAGCCGGACCAGGACACTTATAACAAACATGAACGCTAAAGTGGCAACAAAAATGAAAGAGAGAAGATGAATCTGCCCTTCGCAATCGTGAACCTAAAATAAAACTTCAAATATACAACAGACCACTGTGCATTAAAAGAACATGAATATACTCGCTTTGTCGTCGACACATAATGGGAACATCCTGCCGGCCCAGCCAAACAGCGCGCCCGCCTTCGAGTAGGAAATAGCAGCGGCCGCAGAAGTGGCCAACAGATAACTACCACATTGTTCGTCACGCCGCCTGCACTGAAACGTAACAGCATTAATGTTTGCCAGTGCTCTGGCGAGGAACATGATTGATACAGTTATATGAAAGAAAAACATTGACCTTATTTCTCGAGTCTATAGCAAAATTAATGCAAAGTTACCTTTTTATTTACGTGATATTTCGGCCAACAGACCATTATCAAACGAAAGAAAGAAAAATGTCAATGTCAGAACAATGTCAGAAACGTAACAGCTATTTAATCGTGAAATGTAGCTATCCATCCAAAGATGCTGCACTACACCAGCACCACCGCACAGTTAGCAGATAGGTACGGACCGCAGGTCCTGGTCTCTGTCTCTTCCGAGTAGGGTCTCCGGACCGGTCAACAGCGCCACCATCTCCGCGCGGTAGCTATAGCACAGCTCTCCGGCCGGGGCCCGCAGTTCCTCGGCCTCTTCGTCCAGTCAGACCAGCACGGCTCCCGCCCAGCGCCTGAAGACTCCGCCCTCCGCAGATCCGTCCGTCCAAAGCCGGACAGCACACAGGGGCAGGAACGCGAGGTGAAGCGTAGCCACGCTTTCCCTTTCCGCCGCCGTGGCCCCAGCCCGTATCGGGCACACGTCCAACCGGAAAATGCCGCCAGCCGTCTGTTGGCACGGTGGGATTCTCGCTCTCACCCAGGCCTGGCGGCCTCGCAATCTCCAGCCTCGGACCGAAGACAGGCGCGCCGGTGCCGAGGCCTCGGCGGTCGCGCGCAGGGGGTCCCCTGATGGCAGACCCAGCGCCCTCCCCAGCAGCCTGGCAGCCAGCGTCCAGCTTCGCTCCTCCATAGGAGTAAGTCGGGCTTCCGCCATTAGTGCGTGGCACGGTGTTAAGCGCGGACACAGGTGATGATGCGGCCGCCTCTCGCAGTCCTCGCTCCAGGAGATTCACGTGCGAGGGGGCGGCCGCCGGCAGCCACGCGACGGCAGCGTGTTCGAGCGCCCCTCGGACGTAACCGATTGGTCACCGTACTAAGGGCACCCTCGTCCAGGCCCCAGCTATTCAACCAGGTCGACGGCGCCGTAGCCGTCAGAAGCTGGTGGTCACTCGAGCCACGCCACAGAGCTCACGCCTCAAAGCGGTTGGCTCTCCGGTCCTCGGCATCCGGCATCCGCAGTGATTTGGCGTAGCCAGGACACGTGAGATGCTGGCCTCAGTCATAACCGGAAAGCCTGTAAAAAAAAAAACAATATGTGATTGACAAATGGAAATATATTGTATGCATAGAGTTGAGAAATCATGACGCACACTGCATTGTGGTGACAGTAGATAGTTTAGTGCGATTGGTAGAGGAGGGACTTATTGTAAGAAAACAATAAACAATTGAGGCATTGGTTTGGTTTTGTAGGTAGCCACCTACCCTTCTCATATGAATCTGGATGATTTGTACCATTAAGAAAAAAAAACAGGCATAGGAGCGGGGGGGGGGCATGCCCCCACTTTTCAGCTATGCTTATTTTTAAAGTAAAATATTTATTTTTCATTTAAATTCAAAACTAAGAGCAAGAAATGGTTCGGCAAGGTGAGATGAGCACGAAACTGCAAAAAATTTGTTCATAGGGGTATTGGGGTCGACATTGAAGTGACACCAAGTGACATTGAAGTTCTCTGCCGCCCCCCCCCCCCCACACACACACTTTACATGAGGTTCCTGCGCCAATGGAAAAAAACACATTGCATTATGTGCATCAACACTTAACCCTTGCACTTAGAGAGGGCCACAAAGCCCACTATAAAGCCCACAAGACACCACCTTAACCCTCGCCCGTATTGGTGTTTTTCCAGCCGCGAACGTATAAGGGGGGGGTCCGTTGGACCCCCCCCCCTTGCCGTTTCGCCCCTGATCGAGCTAGAGCTTCGCGGAAAAAAACGAGCGTGTTGCCCGTGACGAGAGGAAGCCGATGATAGCCAGTTTTAAGGTCCTAGATCATTGGTTGACCTTGCAGGTCAGGTCAATGACCCCAAAGGCGGGAAAATCGGGACCTGTTAGAACGTCGTAAACTGTGGCTGCTATGGGGTTTTTCGGGGGTGCTGATCACGAATATCATGTTAGTTTTGATCACAGATGATGTCTTCATGTATTTAGGCCAGGTCGGGTCAGGTCAGGTCAGGTCAACCAGTAAGGGTATTCGTAGTAGGTGGCAACCGCCTCTGACAGCTTCGTAACATGTTACGAAGGCACCAAAACTACTTCGTAAATGTTCATATGGTTGCTATATTCGAATTCAGCTCCAAAAACTGGCCTAGAAACATGTAAAACTCGAAAAAGTGAAACGAGGTCATCAAAGGTCAATGACCTGACCTGACCTTCAGGTGACCTTGACACCCACCCTTATGCATGGGGGCAACATCATAACACATGTTTGAACGCTTGAAACCACTAAAAGACTGCAAACGCGCGGCTAATGCGAGCCGACATACGCCGAATCGCGATTCCAGTCAAACATGGTCTCGAAAAGTAGGTCACAGGTCAAAGGTCATTTGGGTCAGGGTCATGAAATTTTCAGGGTAGGTGTGAAATTGATAAACGCGAGGGTACTGAAAGTTTCGTCGCGATCGGCCGCTTTTAACGCGAGTTATTCGCGAAAAACCATGGCGGGGGGTCCGTTCGACCCCCCCCCCCCTATACGGGCGAGGGTTAAATCAAAGCATGACAAATGATGGCATGTAGGCACCTGACCTACTATAACCTACTGAACAAAACATACCTCATATATCAATATGTATGTGTAGATAAAGTATGAATGGTAGATTGATACCAAGGCTGTTTAGTAGGTTGTAGGTATGCTGAAAGGATGAAAGATGGGTATTTGTTCAAAAAATATCTGATCTGCAGTTCATATGAATATGCAACATGGGGTTAGGTAAGGTTTGATTTTTGTTTTGTATTTGTATCACATGTAAATATCATATCTGGATTCAAGATGTCAAATAGTGTAAGAATGTACAAAAGGTATGCCTGAAAAGTGAATCAGACTCTTTCTGAACATTTACCAAAAGTTGTAGGTTAGTACGCGAGGTTAGGCTAGGGTAGATTATGTTTTTTATCTTCACCATAGTTTATCTACACAGAAACCAACAAACCCTCGTCCAGACATAGGTAGGCATTGCAAATCGTCAAAAAGTTAATATTTTTCTGCTCATCAGCATTTGACCAAAATAAGGGTTCTAGCGTGTCTGGTTAATTCAGGTTATGTTAGGCTATATGTAGGTGAGGTTTAAACTTAAACAAGCTCTGAGACATATACATATATGGGCTTCATCTGAGATTAATATTGAGCTAGGGCTCTGGGTACCCACCTTCCTGTCAGGCCATGATAGGTACTTGACACACCATGGCCCTGTTTCACCGGTGATAGCAGCACGCCACTATCAAATTGTGCGAGCTGACGTAATGTGATGACGTCATACTGCTGACGTAAGGGATAATTCTGGCGCACGATTGCCGCAATATTGTTTTACGTCATCAACTAAATGTTCGAAGTTTACGTCCAAATTTTCCTTAAAACCAACTTGTTTTAAACACATCATATTTAAAAAATATATAATAAAAATAAATATACTATCATGACTGCATAAACTCTTACTTTTCAAGACTAATACGTCACTTAATGCCGCTGCCAAGGTCGCGGCAATCGTGCGCCGGAACTGCCCATCACGTCAACAGTATGGCGTCATGACATGACGTCAGCTCGCGAAGCGTGATAGCAGCGTGCTGCTATCACCGGTGAAACAGGGCCCATCTTGCTGTCTGAGGCGGCCCAGGAACCAGCTCAAGCAATTACAATGAAAGTCAACAGTCGTGCGGGCATTACACCACTCCCCATTAAAATATGACATCAAGTAATTAGTTAATGACGATAATCCCGCCCCCACAAATCTTATGAAACACATTGACCTTTGAATATTGATATTCCAAAAAGAAATATCCGTAATAATTTAAAGCGAACGTGTTCTTACGCAGCTGTGACATAAGCTGCGCATACGAAAAACACCCGCTAGACCAATTGATGGCGAAAAAACCTGTTGATGAAGAAATACTTGTCTCCCATTGGTCCGTGAACACAATCTGCAGGAAACGCAGCTTAAAGGAAATAGTTCACATTCACGAATTTATTTTTTTTTTGCAACGATTTATTATTTTTTATGTTCAAAATAATCAGCAAAGAAAATAAAACCTTTTTATAACAAAAGATTTTTTTTTCTATATTTTGATATAGGAAGAACTTTTCAGTTTCTGTAAGGCACACCCGATCCAGTATGAAAAGAGCATGGGTCCGGAAAATTCTTCAGAAACAGAGAAATTATCGCAGCCACCGGCATTTGGGCGATCTGCTCGATCTGATAATGTTCCCCTGAATGTCCTAATTGATCAGTACGAGAATTTCTCTAGAGTTCTCGTAGATAATTTCTCTAGTTTCTGAAGAATTTTCGGGACCCATGCTCTTTTCATACTGGATGGAAATATATGCAAGGCACACATCCTCAACGCAAGACACCTTTTTCGGGACGAGAAATAGAATATCTTTGCCTAGGGTGATCGTTGGGCTGTAAAAGCTCCTGATTTATGCTCGTCTCAGCCCAAGCTACGGAACTGCTATTCCAGTTCAAAACCCATGTTAAAAAGTGAACTATTTCCTTTAAACTACAGCAAAATTTTGCTGGAAAATCTGCAGAAAGTAAGAAAAATGCAATTTAAACATATTTAGCCAATGAGTCTGGCCAATCTGTTGATATATTCCGATAGATATTGAGCACGATCAGTCATTTTGAAAGAATTACGGTCCGACTCTCTTTATTTTTAAAGCAATGACGCATAAAAGAATTATTGAAAAATTGACAAATATATTTTCTTGGAGGAAAAAGTGGGACTCGCGTTACATTAAAAATCAAAATTAATACACTGATCGAGACCGCGCTTCCAAAAGTATTTATCAGTGCATTTTCGCATCGAATCTCTCCAAATCATGAACAAACTTGGTCAAAAGCAGCAAGATTGCCTGTTTTGCCAATTCACATATTTTCATATTTCAGGGCATTTTTAAAGTTGATGGCCAATGTTTTCAAAGTCAACATTTCCACAGGAAAAATTACAGCTATTTTTCTTTCAAAATCATTCATTTGTAGAGTCCGACTCTCTCTTGTTTTCTCGCAGTTTCCGTTGTGCTCTGAGAGAAACGATCATGTGTATCATAATCGTTTGGTTCACTTCAAGACTGCAGAATTTGCACTTGCATTTTCTACCGTGTGGAAGATCAGAGGGAGTCAGCTAATTTATGACAGAATGTGCTTAAAAATGACTGGTGAATAATATCTTTTGTCAGTGTCTGACAAATATTTATATTTTAAATCACGCTCTTTAGCTGTCAAGTGAGTTCCAAATGGCCTAAATTGTCAGCTGTTTATCATCCTAGGTCAGCTCAAGGTCACAGACGTCAGCTGAAGAAAGTGGTGACCATTGGCCCTGTGTTGAGCGGACAAACCGGTGTTACCTAGTATTCTATGTACCGTGGTCCGACTCCCGACCGCCGCGTGACCCGAGGCGCCCGGCGGTCACGTGACCTACCGGCCGGGACTGCAAACGGCCTTCACCACCATTCTTGTATGACGTCATATCCTACTGAGGTGCTGATTGGTCGGAATTAGATACCTGAAGGTAATTATCTGCCGTAGTTATTTTTGTTTCATTGTTTTGCGTGTTTTTCTTATATGAAATGTAATTAAAAAATTTGCCATATTTTAATCATCATTAAAACATAACTGAATAGGTATAAAAGAGAACTCGATATATACTTTCCTTGTTTTTAATAATTCCGGAATTAGATACCCGAGGGAGCAAAGAGGGAGCAAGTTGCCACGCTGATTTGATACCTCATAGTCGAAAGGTGGGCTACTAGAACCGAAAATTGCTGTGTTTGTAAATAAATAAGTGATTTGAGGACAAAGAATGCCCGGATTTAAACTTCTAGAATTATTTTGAACATAAAATATTTCAGTTTGAGGGATGTTAAGGCCTCAAAGAGTAGGTACTTGTCAGGTATCAAATAGGTTCCTCTGCGAAAGTTCCGTCGTGAAAACGGCCGTTATAAATTTTTTAAACGGAAGTAAAAGTTACCATTTTCTAACGAAATTCACGTTTTATTAATTTTGAATAAAACTAAGAGGGGGAAAGTTTTGACATTTGTCCTCGAGTTAGTTCTGTCGATGACAAATGAATAGAGACCGAAGTTATTTCATTCACTTTTATCAGCTTTCGTACAGGTGGGGGCGGCCAATTTACACCACCGGCCAAATTACCCCACTCTCCCCTACAACGGAGAAGACGTAAAAATATGTTGAAATTACCCCACACTACCCAAACTGTTATACCGTTCCCTCTTTTTCATCCTCAGGGCAGTCAAATCCATCGCATACGACGACTTTAATACCCTAATCCGGGCTGGACGGTCACCTCTACCCGAAGTATGTAGCTCCCCAGAAACATGCTCAGGTGCGGTGGAATTACGATAGTGGGTCTGGACTCTGGGTGAGCCGTAAAATGTACGGTGGGTCTATTTAAGATCTCCAGAGCCACCACGTGGCGCTACGGTCGGGGTAGGGCGAGTCCAAATCCCGAGGGAAGTGAGGTCACCGGTCATTGTGGGGGAAGGAGGGAGGGGGAGTGACGCGGTATCACGGCGCATGGGGCGTGCGTAGCGCCGGGAGTGGGCCGCCCAGGGCCGCCCGCCACTGCGTCGGGGCTGAGGGGAGGGGGTGATGGTTGCGGGTGCGTTCACTCCGGTATGGGGGCATTCCATGTCAACCGGGACAGCCAAAACCGGCCACCTCTGCGATTTTGTTCAAACTTGGTATATTTATTGACTATTAGGTGAAACCTCTGAGGGTGAAAGGATTTTGTCATATGCCCTCGGGCTACAGAGATACATGTCGCTAAACTTCTGCTTTTTGAGCAGAATTGGACGTGTATTGCAATCTTGAAAGATCTATAGCTTCAACATTTTTGAAGCTATTAATTTCAAACAAACTGAAACGTGTACACAATGAGTTATGATAGTAAAATTTGACAATTTTAACATTTTCTGGTGATTTTGAACTTATTTCATTTTGAATTAATTTCTTAAAATGTAATTTGCGAAAAATGGATACCCTTCGATTTTGCTCAAATTTAGATATTGTCTTCCACTAGACGTAAGGCACACGTGCTGAGAAAATTAGAGTGGGCCAATGATAACTTTGGATGACATAGCAACAAGTAGTGCAACGTAGCACGGGCGGTGGAAGGGGCCGATTTCGCTAACTCCACCTGTTTATCGCCAATAACTCACGCCATAATTATTATATTAACGTCAAACTTTAAGTATCTGTCCAGAATCGAATTGCAAATCCTTCCGTGCAAGAAATAAGTAAATCGGTCCACAACTTTTCTAGTAATAGCGGTGTAAAGTCAAACATTCCTGCCGGAGCGGCTCGGCGGCCGGCGCCGGCCGTTGCCGCCTGAATGGTAGACTGTGCCGGCGCGGGACGGTTCCATCTTTGCACCGCGCTTCTTACCGCTGATTATGATCGATTCGTGTCAAATTTTGTGTGAAGGCTTAACCCTATTCCTGGCGGGGAAGGGGGGGCCTCAGGAGCCCCCCCCCTGAGGTTTTTTGGTTATTTCTCCCAAACGCGTTGAGCTAGGAAGCTCAAATTTTCTGACTTTTCCTAAAAGGCTTCTACGCAACATGTCTGAAAATTTTGAGTTGATCTGACCTCAGGTCAGGTCACCAGAGGCGGTTTGGTGACCCTACCTCAGAAAAGTTTGCAATCATGCCAGAGCTAGAGTTTTTGACCGATCAATTTCTTCTCTTCAGGCTTTAGTTAAGGTACCAGTATGTGCAATTTGTATATCTCGGAATTTTGATATCGGTGACCTAAGGTCAGGTCAGTTTCGCGACCTCCCCATTATAAGTCAATGGGGGAAAAATCAACTCCCTGTTTTTACCACTAAAACGGGTCGGAATGGCCCCATATACCATACATGACTTCATATACGATCAACCTTCACTACCTTGAGGTCTGTTTTGCTGTTGGGCAGCTGTGAGGTCATGTGACGTCATCAAAGGTCACCAAAGGTTTTTGGCCAATAACTCCGTACAGGAACAAGATACAGACGCGTGGATGGTCTCATTGTGTTCAGCTCGTCAAGACGCATCGAATGATATACATGATGACCTCGAGGTCACGTGACCTGAGGTCAATCTTTGACCTTGACCTTGCGAGGTCAACATACAGGGTGATTCATAGCCATGTGACCTATTTTGTTGAACTCTCTTTAGAAGAGGATTGCATATTTCCGCGTGAAATTTCACGTGCTAGTAGGAAATTTTATGAAGTTTTGTTCTATCTTGGTCTGGTCTGTGTGTATCGCTCAAGATGTATACAGCGCAGCAAAAAGTAAAAATGTGTAATTTGTATAGGTTAACGCAGTCCGTTAAGCAAACACAAAGATGTTTCTGCACGTCTAAGGGCTTGCACCCAAGGGAAACTCCAAAGAAGATATCAATTCATAGAATCGTTTATCAATTCAAAGCAGAGGGCACGGTTCAGTGATAAACGCGGCACAAAAAAAAATAGTAAGCGAACCCCGGAAAGTTGATTTCAAAGAGCGCTGAGGTCAGGTGGGCGCCACACTGGTGCCGGAGCTCAACGCCGTGCAATTCTTCCTCTTGGGCTATGCAAAGTCCGAGGTCTATGATGAGAGTCCCCAGGATATTCTGGGGCTGAAGGATGCCATTGGAAGCTGCTTTGGTTCTATTTCCTTAGAAATGTTGTGCGTCTGCGCCATCGCCAACTTTAGGCTCTGGCGCTGGAGTGCATCCGTCGCCGAGGTGGCCATTTTGAACATCTTGTCTAAAAGAAGTGTGAGAG
Source organism: Amphibalanus amphitrite (assembly GCF_019059575.1). Lineage (NCBI taxonomy): Eukaryota > Metazoa > Arthropoda > Thecostraca > Balanomorpha > Balanidae > Amphibalanus > Amphibalanus amphitrite. The sequence goes on along the minus strand of NW_024882415.1, from coordinate 85,807 downwards.
TCGAAGGAAAAGTATTTGTGACTGATGCTATACATGGATCAAAACTTCAGATTTGGCTGTTTAATATGCTACTTGGCAATGACATGTAACACGAATGCATTTCCTGTAGTTTTCATTTATTTTCGGTCACACGGCTATGAATCACCCTGTATATATCATTCGATGCGGATTGACGAGAGGATCACGATGATGCCCTTAGTTTGTTCCTATCTTGACTAATTCGAAAGTTATTCGAGAAAAACTCTCTCCATATCTAGCGCCGCCATTTTGACTTTTTCGACCCCTGTGACGTCATCTTTGACCTGACCTGAAAATGACCTTAGTAAAAATTGTAGATCTTGACCGTGCGTATCCGATGCCGTTTACCGTTTGTCGCTATCTTGCTTCGTTCTCGAGATCTCAGGGGGGGGGGGGCCGAATCGGCCCCCCGCCAGTTTCTTGTCCCGGCGGAGCCCGCCAGGAATAGGGTTAAAAATGTACAGGCAATCTAATGGCAATCGCGCGCCGACGCCCCCCTGCGGCTCCAAAGAAGAGCGCTCAAGATATCCGGGGCGCACCAAATACAGGCAGTCTGATAGATACATCGGTGGTGCCATCACGATCGGCAGGCGTGAATGCAGTGCCGGCGTCTCAGCATAAGACAGAGCGCAATTTTACCGCCCAACACCGCCATGAAAGCTCCCGTGGACCAATCGACCAGGCTGCTGTGCGGCGATCAGCGCCGGCGATCAGCCCTTCCCTAACTGAGGCTGGCGATACACTGTCTTTCCTTTTAGAGGGAGTTCGCCCGGAAGTAGCCGACGCTAGAGTGCTCAGTCTGGTACAGGAAGTGACAACTAGTCTTCAAAGCTTCCAACGAGTGAAACGGCACAGCGGAGCACGGCAAGGTTTGAAAGCGTTCCGATTTGATGTGAACAGTGTAGACGAGCCGGCCGTTATGCGCTTATCTAGCTGGCCGGCGGGTCTGACAGTCCGTCGGTGGATAATGAAGCCCCGCCGCCTGCGCGACCCTATGGGTATACCTGACCTTGGTCGGGCCTCTGATTCGAACGCGCGACGACCCTATCCGATGGCACCGTCCGGCCACCAGTCAGGAGCCGCTCCAGTACCGTCCTCTCGCTTGTGCCTCCAGGGGGAGAGCCCTTCCAGTGACCGTGCAGACGCAAAAAGTGGGTCAACAATTTCGGGTACAGGACCAACTTCTGGGGTGGTAGCTGCCAACTTTGCGCGTAATGTCTCGCCGACGGCAGCCTTCTTGATAGAAGGCATCCATCCAGTAGCCTCTGACGAACAAGTTTGGAACCTGGTCCGGCCGGTGGTCGGACACCTCTACCAATGTCGGGAGGCGCAGACTGGGAGGATGCATGAAGACGCCAAAGCTTACCATATAGTGGTGAATGCTGCAGATGCCACTGCCGTACTCAACCCTGCCAACTGGCCGTCTGGCCTACGGGTCAGCGCCCTGCCGGGTCGCCTCACGCAGCCGTTTTAGCCCATCTGGTCCGGCCCACAGCTCTGATGCTGGGGAAACTGCACACGTGGAGCTGCTGACTACTGGGCCAGACTTGTCGCCGCCTCACTCAGACACCACGAGCCCCATTGGAGGGCGCGGCGATGGAGGTGAGCATGTGGGCTTGCGCTGGACGGCACATAATATGAACTCTGGAGCCAAACTGGAGCGCACTCTGTCCTTGGGGTCGTACAACTGTGAGGGATTTATGTCAGCTGTCCCGTTTGTCGTTAAGCTGGTTAGTGATTGTGACGTGCTGTTCCTGGCAGAGACTTGGATTTCTGCTTCTGAGCAGAACACTTTAACACTTCTTCTGCATGACGATGTGAATGATTTGTTTTGCACCCAGTCATTCGCAATGGAGCTCCCTCCCGGTGTTGGCGCTGGCAGGCGACGTGGTGGGGTGGCGCTGATTTGCAAAAGGCAAAACGGACTGACTTTTCGTGAAATTTCATGTAATGATGCCCGTCTATGCGGTACTGTAATAGCCTGCGGGAACACCCCTATTCTCGCTGTGTTCGGCTGTTATATGCCTTTCTGGGATGGTTCGTCCCAAGCTATGGACGAATATGCTGACGTCATTGGTAAGCTGGATACCCTGATTGCAGCCCACCATAGCTCTGCTCCCATAGCCCTGATTGGGGATTTTAATTGTGCGCTGCCTAGAATGTCTGCGGCCTGTAGACCTGTGAACTGGGCCTGTTTAAAGGGGTTCTCGCCACTGAGCCGCCTTATGCAGGATCTGCTTGATGACAATGAGTTAACAGTCGCTGAGTTCTGCTTTCCCCAAGACATTTCGTACACATACGAACGAGGCCATTCCTGCACTCATATTGATCACATAGCCATATCACAGTCCCTAAAGAATAATTTGCGCGGTTGCCGGATAATCCCTCCTTCGTTTGAGAACCTAAGCCCTCACCTACCCATAATCGCTAACATTGCCCTTAGTCTTGACTGCGCTTCGGACGCAGCAAATCGTATGCCTGCTCCTATCTCTCGCCCTGATTGCTTAAGGTGGGACTCAACGGAATGCAATGATTTATTCAAATCTGTTTTGTCATCTCGTCTTTCAGTTGTCTCTGATGATTTGAACGTAGTCGACTGTCTCGACGAGTTTGCCAATTTTGTAACATCCAGTATTCATGCAGCGGCTAGAGACTCTGGCTGTGCTAGGCCATCCCGTCCCCCTAAGGCCTGGTGGGCTCCATCAGTCTCGGCTGCGCGAGACCGCTGCCGATTCTGGCATCGCATCTGGGTTGAAGCGGAAAAGCCACACTATGGTGTCGTGCACAACTGCTACTGTGAGGCTCGAAGGGCTTACAGGCGTGCTCGTAAAGCTGCTGCGAGTGCCGGCATTGACCAGGAGGCGAAGCTGCTGCACTGCCTGCGTCGAGGAAATATTTCGTCCTTTTGGAGGAACGTTGGCAGAGCACGTCGAGAGCGGCAGCCTGTTCAGTGTGCGCTTGATGCCGAATGCTTCCGGACTCATTTCTCTCGGATCCATGACGATGACGAAGAGCAGCTAAGCTACTCCCAGAAATTGATCAGTAGAGACGTATTGGAACGGTTCACTCGAGGCTCTTCTGGCTGTGAACCAAAAATTGTGACTGAGAACCAGGTGGCCCAACTGATCCTCAGGCTAAAGCGCGGGTCTGCCCCGGGACCAGATCTCATCACCGCAGAGCACTTGTTCTTTGGCCAATGCTCGGAGTTAAATAGGGCTCTAGCTAAGTTGCTGACCGCTTGCTTTGCCGGTGGGCGCGTGCCATTTAATTTCTCGACCAGTATTGTGGTGCCGATCTTGAAAAAAAAACAGGCATGGACCCCAATCTTTTAGATAATTATAGACCTATTGCGCTGACTTCTATTTTGTCCAAGCTACTAGAACTTGTAATTCTGGCTGAGTTAGAGACGGCTTTTATCCCGCATGAGTTGCAGTTTGGCTTCGTCCAACATCGGGGCACAAGCGAGGCGTCTGTGCTGATAAACGAGACTGTTCAGTGGCATCTAAGAAGGGGGTCTCCTGTCTTCGTTGCCAACCTTGACGCAAGGAAGTTCTTTGATAGAATCTGGCACGATGGACTTTTCTGGCGTCTCGCTGACCTCTTGAGTATTGAAGCATGGTGCCTGTTGTACTCATGGTACAAGGATTTGCGCGGCCAAGTGTCCTTCCGAGGCTGCCAGTCTGATGAGTTCCGTATTCGTAGAGGCACCAGGCAGGGGGCGATTTTATCACCTATCCTAGCCAATGTATTTATCCGACCACTTATAGCCGCGCTGGACGACAGTTGTAGAGGGGCAGTGCTCCACGGGTGTCATGTGCCTGCCGTATGTTATGCAGATGATTTATGCCTCATTTCCTGTAATGTTCACTCTCTTGGACATCTTCTTTCCCTTGTCGATGGCTTTGCATCGAAATGGAGACTAGAGTTTACATGTTCTGATCCCGACAAAACCAAGAGCCACTGTATTATCTTCGGAAATAATTTGTTGGTGAACACACCATCATGGTTTCTCGGTGACCAGAAGCTAAGAGTGGTCCACGAGACGGAGCATCTTGGCACTATCATGTCGTCTGGCCTGCAGGCGAGGCAACATGTCAACCAGCGGATTAAACGTGCCCGTGGTTCCTTCTATGGTCTAACTCCTGCTGGTATATTCAACAAACGGTTGGCACCTTCAGATAAAGCATTTTTATGGAACACTGTAGTAGCCCCCTCTCTAACATTCGGGATCTCATTTTCCCCACTCGGAACCACTGACATATGTGACCTTGAACGCTTTCAATCACGTCATATAAAGGCTGCCCTTGGGCTTCCGCCACAGGCTCACCATACGGACCTTCTCGCTGCGCTGGGTGTGCCGAGTATTCAGGAGACGTTACGAGGCGTGGCATTGCGTGCCCTCTCAAATGCTATGAAGGATGAGCGTAGGCTGTCCAGAGCTATGGTGCGGGGCATGGCTGTTCTAGCTACAGATCCTGGCCAGTTAGATGGGTCATTTTTACACTTTGTCTACATGATATGCAACTTGGACATCGGAACTGTGCTCAGGATAGCCTCGGGGCATATTGACACTGACATAGTCCGCCCGCAGATGGAATCCAATGGGGTGGTTGACTCACTGCGCTTTTTAGCTGCGCACACAGACAGAATGTCGCGTCATTTGTTACGCTTGATTGTCATGCCACCTAGACAGTGATGCCATCCACATTTTTGCTCCATCCCAAGATCTCGACCAGAATTTCCCAAGATTCTCGTCTCGAATCCCAAGACTACCCATCGCATATCCTTAGGAGTACCCCAAGTAAATCCATAGCTTATTTTGGACATATTAGTGTGTTAAGTATTCAACTTTCTCTTCGGGTCCACCCTTGTCCTTATTGGCGTCTTTACAGCAGCTAATGTACCTAGAGGCCGCGGGGAGGGGAGGGGGAGGGGGTCGATCGGACTCCTACAGTTGATCGGTACGTTACGCTTTGATTATTTTTAGGTCCAGCGAGCCCAGAGGTCAGGTGACCAGACACTTTTCCGAGGTCAAAGACAAATTGCCCTTATTTTGGTTCGCGGTCAACGGATAAGCCTCCACAGAGCAAAACCGTAAAATGAAACGATTTGTGCGGGAGCCGCTTTCTGAAATATTTTTTAGGCATAATGTTTGTAAAAGCTTTTCATAGCCATCCAACATCATGCCGCCAAACCACCCATCCCCGTTGATCGGTAGTTGAAAATTAAAACCCTCGCCCGCACATGCCATTTTCCCATCCTAGAACGCACATGGGGGGGGGGGGGGGTGGTTGCCACCCCCGCGCCATTTCGTTCCTGTTAGAGATAGAGCTTAGCAGTAAAGACCAAAAAGATTCTTTGGGAAGAGACAAATCCAATGATACCCAGTTTGACCTTCTCAGGTCAGTCATTGACCTTCCAGGTCAGGTCAAACTAAAAAATGTTGCTGTTTTGGGTCACCGTTGGATATCAAGTGCGCTGCTTATCAAATACCGATGACGATGCTGTTTTCTGGTGCCAAGCCAGCTAGAACCTCTTTGTCACACTATCCGACCAGAATTTTGCTGCTGAGGTCATTTCAGGTCAAGTTAGGTCAAGGTCAATTATATGTGTTTGTATGTCTGTGTGTGTCTGTGTGTATAGGGGAGAGTGGGGTAAGATGCCCAGGGTGGGAAAGACGCCCCACCCCCTCTAGCGGCGAAACAAAGAATTGAACCCGGAAATTAATGTTCTTAGCGTAAAGCGGAAGCCTGCCTTGTTAACTGCACAAAAATTTGCGAAGCTCAGTTGGGCAGCGGCTGGCTGGTGAATGCATGTTTTTTATTTGCTGCTTTCGAAAAATATTTTGGTGTTAAAACATTGTAAATATCAAAGAAGGTAGATAATTTTTGTATGTATGTATGTATTACATCAACAGACACTCCACACATGGTTGTGGCTATTCTGTGCCTTAAGTTAGATAGATAAAACAAAGTGTCAATGAGGTGGGAGGGATGTCACGCAACATGTACACAGCATACATACACGCACACCGCTCATGCACACACGGTCGTAAAAGCTACTGCAGTACCAGCGACTTGGCAGCGCGCTTAAAAGCAGACGGGCCCAGAGCTCGGGTCTCGATTGGTAGGCGGTTGAGAAGCGTCACAGCTCGGTAACTAAAAGATCGCTGTCCGGTCACGGTTCGGAAAGCCGGCGGCCGAAGACGCCCGTCCTGTCTAGTTGGCCGGTCACAATTGCGCGCGTCGGAAAAGCACTGGAAGAGTGAGGCCAGTTCGGACGGCTCTCCACTGACAAGTATCTTGTGAGCTGCAGTCAAGGTATACAAATCATGCATTTGCCGCGGCACCATAAAACACAACTGATTTCGCGCTCGAGAGATGTGATCAAATTTCCTAAGACCGGTCACTACACGCGCTGCAAAATTGACAACCTTGAGCATCCGAGCATCGTTCGCCGCGGATCCGTTCCCGTAAACTGAGATGCAGTAAGATACTCGCGAAAGCACCAAACTCTGAACTATTGAGAGCAGAGCCCTCTGCGGGAGGAAATGTCTCAGGTGACGGAGACCGATCAGGATGCCGATGCACTTGTGAACGATATCGGTCACGTGTGCTTCCCAAGTCAGATGTTTGTCAAAAATAACGCCGAGATTTTTAGCAGTGCGGCTCTCCTGAACGGTCTCCCCACCGATCCGTACGCTGACAGGAGGGAGGTGCCGGGTGTTCTGTCTGGTACCAAGGAGAAGGAGTTCAGTTTTGGAAGCGTTGAGTTTCAGACCATGAGCATGGAACCATGAAGACAGGGATGCAAGGATGGTCTCCATGCGTTGGATGAGGGATGGGAGATTGGATTTGACGTCGGATATTAGGATTTGGGTATCGTCAGCGTACTGGATCACATGGGCGTCCGGCGCGTGCAGACTGAGGTCATTAGCGAAGATGGTGAACAGGAGAGGACCGAGGACGGATCCCTGGAACACTCCCATGGTGTTAGGAAGGGGCTTTGAAACCACTCTACGACCGGAAGGACTGGAGATAGAGACTGACTGAGAATGACCGGAAAGGTAAGCGGAAAACCAAGTGGGATCTATGTTGTACAGTTCTAGCTTGGAAAGGAGTAGATGATGTGGGATGACATCAAAACATTTGCTAAGGTCCAGGAGACATAGGAGTGAGATATGACCATGATCCATGTTGGAAAGGATACGGTTTGTGACAGATAGTAGAGCGGTTTCAGTGGAATGACGAGGACGGAAGCCGTGCTGGGATGAGGATAGGAGGTGATTGTGAGACATGTAGGCAAGCAGCTGGCTCTGCACCACACGCTCGAAGGGACTACTGATTCGTTCAGGCGATTCACGTGCCCATTTATGTCACTTATAGTGCAGGGGGCATTTTGCGTCCCTTGATATAGTCGTGATACATTAACATGCGTGTACTGTGTCCCAAACAGTTTGTTTCAGGGTGTAGTTTTATGGCTAACATATTGTACTGATTTAATGTTACTTCGGTACCTTGGGGTAAGATGCCCCCTGTCCTGATGGGGAAAGACGCCCCCCTAAATCCGTAGGCTGTCCTTCAAGCAGCCCGTCAAATCATTTATTACATGCTTGTGATGAGAGACAAAAGCCGATCTGGGACTATTGAGAGTTCAGTACGGTCGGGTGCTCCCCATGCCGGTCTCTCGGCCCACACAGCGACTTTTTGGGCGGCATCCGACTCTGAGAGCCCTCACGACGGCCTCGGTGGGCCCCATTATTGGCTCCAGGGCCCCTCACGATATCCTTTGAGGGCTCCCACGTTGGCTCCACGGGCCGCGCTGGCATCTGAGGTCCCCACGATGGGCTCGAGGGCCCTCAAGCATCATGAAGACCTATAAGGGCCCGACAGTGGTCTCCGAACGCCACCACGGAAGCTTGTTTGGCCGCGCTGGACTATGATGACCCTAACGATGACCTCTGAAGCACCTTACGACCACTTTTGAGGGCCCTTACGATGACGTTTGGTGTCTACTGCAAGCTCGAAGGGACTACTGATTCGTTCAGGCGATTCACGTGCCCATTTATGTCACTTATAGTGCAGGGGGCATCTTCCCCAACGCCAGGGGGCGTCTTTCCCACCCTGTGGGGTAAGATGCCCCCTTTGACTTCTTCAGGAAAATGCTTAATAGCAAAAAAAGTTATCATATTTCAGGCACGAAAGTGTGATATTTTTGGAGAAAAATGATGTCGACTTCCGTTGAAACTCCAAGTTTTTGCTTTCCGATCGTCATTTTCGAATAATATATGACATAGTAAAACCCTGGGCATCTTTCCCCACTCTCCCCTACTGATGTGTGCACCGATTGTTTTTGGGTCCATATCACATGAAATCATGATCTGAGAAGCTTTTACCAAAAATGCAGTCAAAAAACTTCACAAAAAGTAAATTCAGCTTGCCTAAAACGCAATTATCTTAGATGACCTAGGTTGACCTTGACCCTGACCTTGACCCCTGTACATCGTCGAACAACATGTTCCATGATAGGTGGGAGGTAAGACTGGCAAAAAAGGCCGATATCAGGGTGTCAAAAGCTCACAAGGCCCATGGCAAACGCAAGATGTTGAGAATTGGCCATTTGGGTCATGACATGACCTGAAAAACAAGGTCATATCTCCGAAACCAAAAATCACAGAAACTTGAAATTTTCAGTGGACATCAAGAAAGGATAGACGAGCAGCTATACGAAAAATCAGCCTTCTAGCTCTAAAAATGTTGAGTGCAGAGCAGAAAGACTGCCTGGGGGGGGGGTGGCAACCACCCCCCCCCCCATGTGCGGGCGAGGGTTAAACAAATGAGCGCCAGTTGCGAACAGCGACTGAAAGCTGCTACTATACCCATAACAAGTAATGGTACAAAAATAATCCTGCGACCTCGGGAAGATAATGCCTGCAAGAAACATCGCAAGCTTCGTCCGTTACTTCAATATGTTTGAATGCTATTAACCGTCAGTGAGGCAAATCCATCCTAAATCTATTATCGACCAAGGAAAAAGCATTCGACAGCATGAGAAGACATAGGGTTTGTTCCCGTCGCTCCTCTAACCTCCTCCAAGCTCCTCTAACCTCCTCTCGTTTCAAAAAATCGTTCCCGTCGCTCCTCCAAGCTCCTCCAAGCTCATCTTGACTTCACATCTCACCACCACTATTTGCCTCCTCCCTCATCCCAAACGAAAGTTGGTTTTTTGGAGGAGGCTCTTGCGTAGACGCATTTGGCGCACGTAATACAAATGTGAATTGTTTATAAATGCGATTTGAAGGAAGTGGAAATGATTTTAGTGATTGATGACGATTGGATATCTTTAAATAGTAATGTTTGACATTAATCTAAGGTTATTTTATTAGAAAGCGATTATTATCTCTTGATTTATGTTTGCGCGCCATAAATCGCCGACCGTTACAGCCCGCAAACAGCTGATTTTCTCGCGAAAATGTTCCCGTGGCTCCTCTGAAACGGCTCTCCTCCAAGCTCATCCAACCTCATCCGAGATTTTTTGGGAGGAGCGACGGGAACAGACCCAAAGTGAAATCAGCTTCTGCCAGATCCCAAGATATGCAGCGCAAATCACAAGATCCCAATGTTAATGTTCAAATCCCAAGATCTTGGGACAAATCCCAAGGAATGGCATCGCTGCACCTAGATGAAGCGTTTGAACATCATGTTTGCAAACCACCATGGTGATATATTCATTGTCTGATGCTCGACTGTTGTTATATGTTGTTGGCTTTGTCACCGGTTGTGATGCCTAATAAATGTGATGATGATGATGAATGTTCAAATAAATGCGAAAATCAACTGGTAAAATTAAATTTTTAGGGTGCAAACACAATATGTGACTATGACGTTTCCCGCGTCGGCCGATCCCCGCCTCTGCCGGCGACATCTTACTCTTAGCAAGCCACTAACTGCCAAATTTATGGTAAGATTAACTAGAGATTCTCATAACACTACAAATGTCGTATAAAGGAAGAAATAGGAAAATCGGCCAGCATCTCTTAGAGCTATGGGCGTATAAACGCAAAATAGTCACTATATAGCAAATTTGATCACGTTTAACCTCATTTGATCTTAAATATATTGATCTAGGGCCATGAAATTGGCACACGATAAAGTTCCCCACCGCTCCACCTACAATTCAAATTCCGTTTTTTATACCTTTTTTGGCTAAACCGGGCTTTTCTCAATAGCGCTGGGAGAGTCAGGCCTATTTTCTTTTTGCAACCAAAGAGAGGCGCTGCCCGGAGAATGCCCAATTTCATCATTAAAAAACTGGCTTACGATGACCAGCTATCTTCGTGGCTTAGTAGTAGGTGTGCCGAGTGTACCCACCTCGAAATCTAAAGGTCGCTGGCTCGCAGCGCGGGTCAGCCTGAAGTGTTCAACACGCATTTGTTTTTAAGTAGCATCTGGCCAGCCGGCAACTGTCGTGAGGGCTAATGTTCGTATCTAGGTAGCATTTGGCCAGTCGGCAACTGCCGTGAGGGCTGTATGTACATATTTACGCGTGTTAGATTAGGTCAGGTCACGTCAGGTCAGTTTAGGTTTGTTTTCTTTGGTTTGGGGTAGAAAGAAGCATCTCCGGGTAGCGCCTCTCCTTGGTTGCTAAAACGAAACACGCGAGTGCCAGACATTATGAAGTCCAAAAGACAGTTACGTAGACGTCGGCCCATTCTGGATTTTTTTATATGATGTAGCTAATGTATAGGAGAATAAAATATGTAAAAATCAGCAAAATCGAAGGGTACCCATTTTTCAGAAAATCAAAATTTATTTTTTGAATTTTAATTAGGTTCACTAATTAGTTAATTACATCAATATTGTTATCCTCAATTTAAAGCCTGACCTATTCCCTCCATTTCACACTTTGTCTCGTAGTGATATGTCTAAAACTTCAATGGTTATGACGCTTTAAAGATGATAATGTGCCTTGCCTAAGTCAATGTTTGATGACGTGTATCTCGGAAACGTGACGTCATATCTTGACAAAAATATGTCTCCTTTCTTTTCACATATAGATGAGTAGTTTCACAAAGTTTTGCAAAAATCGGAGGAGGTGAGGTTCAAAATGATCATTTTTTGTCCCATGGTGGTAACCTGTTCATGTGGAACCGGCAAGAATGCGACTGAAGGGAATCATTATCTCAAACAAACTGGCAAGCCAGAAGCAGCGTCAGTTCCAGCCAAAATGTTGAACAATGATAATTGAAACCTAGGACGTATTCATAGCATGCAACTATTCACTCGATAGTTGCATGATGCTTTTCATGATGCATGATGAGGCTTTTCTAAACTGTTGTTTGGGTTAGATATTTATTTTTCATCTGACACGTTCAGTTTTGGTGGGTTTTATCGGGTCGAAAAGAAGCAGAAAAGAAAAAAAAATAGTTGAAATGAAAAGAGTTGAAATGGCTCCAGACAAATGACCAAAAAGAGCTTCTTGAAAAAATGAAACTTAGCTCAACATTTATAAGCGATAATTTTGACTTTTGAGAGGATATTGGGGGAAAATATTCGGGAAAGATGTCATCGTGCTTATCTGTGTTGTAGTAGAAGGAAAGGTTTGGTTCGTGTCTAGATAAAACCAGACCCGGGAGTGGGGCTCAAACTCACGACATCGCATTCAGCTCACAGGTTACCCAACCTCAACGCTACGAGCACCTATCGCCCTGCGCAGCTTGCTCAGTGTTTCGGCTAAAGTTCGGCCGAAGTGTCTGACGTCTGTCAATGTCAAGAGGCGAAACCTTAAGGTGAATGTCCGTCCCGGTAGCTCCCCCGGTAGAGCGTTGGACTCCATGTGCCATGTGGTGAGAGCGCACGTCCCGGTTGCAAAACTCCGGGTTCGAAACGCGACGTGTGCTTGACGTTTTTGAGCGGCTCCTGACGGGTATGGTTGTGGTTGGTGGCAGGCCGCTGCCAGGCGAAGTCAGTGAAGGGACCGACCGTGCGCGGCTATGTGCGCACGTTAAAATTTGGACTCTAAATTCTGCCATAGACCCATAGGCATCGCCAGAGATTTTCGGTTGGAGGGGCAAAATCAACTTTTGTGTTAAATCTTGCCTTCCTCCAGTCTTTACTCATTCATTTTACATATCATTCAACGCGCAATGGTGCGAGGAATAAGATGGTGACAAGGTTTTCCTTGTAGCAATGACTTGCCTCTTTTAAAAAGATTTTTTTTTAAATTTTTGAACAAAAAACGACCGGTAGAATCACAATGGCTGCGCTTACCGACGCACTCTGGAGAGCCCCTGTGCAGACGCTCGTCGCTCATGATCATAAAAAAGGCTAAACGCTCAGCTTAATCGAATCACCTTGCTGAAACTTTCATTCACGCATGCATGCAGAGGTTCTACGTAAAATGCATAGGGCTCATCCCAGCCGCCGATTGAAGTTAAGTTGGGCTTTCGGCGGAGAGTGAATGTCGGAAGTGTGAATCGGAAGTAATTCATCTTTGCTCCAGTGAGAGGAGTGTCAATGTAAACAAAAAGTTTCTCGTTTTTCGTGTGCAGGGAAGCGCTGCAAACGCGAAGAAAAGAAGTTTAACGGAACCAAAATTTCGCACGGCATAGCGGCAAGGGATCCCTTAGCGACAGGCTTGGGACTTCCAGTCCATTTTAGGCCACTCAGGGTCAGTGTGGGCTCTCAGAAGCCTACTTAGGATCCTGAAGATCGGCGCTGGTCACCCCAAATAGTTACGTGAATGTGGTGCTTTAGGGCTTTCCGAGCCCAAGGTGGGACCCTCAGAAGCCAGTGTGGGCGGCGCCCGGCGGGCGCTAAGAGACCAGGCCCAGGGTGAGCAGGGAGCCCTCAAATAGTAGTGTGAACCCTGGAGGTCTGTGTCGAATCCCTAAGGACCCTACATAGGGACATAAGAAACATGTCGTCTCGATGCCCGTGGCCACCTCCCCAAGCGTCCCCTTGCTCGGCGGAGCCAGATTCTACCGATTCCAGAAGAGGATTACGCACCGGCTTGGCCAATCAGAGGGTCGTACTGCAGTCCGACGTATTCTACCGGACCTGGTGTCGGGTCAGGCCCAGCTGCCAGCTCGACTGCAGCCTGCCTGGCTGGGCAGGTGCGGCACCAGGCCGTGGTCGATGGGGGCCGCCGTGCCGAGCACTAATCCCCGCCTCGCCTGTCGGGACTCGGGGCCCGTGTCCCGGGGGCGGCGCCGCCTCGACTCCCGGCGAGACGGCCGAGGAAGGCACTGCCGAGGCACGCGCGCCGGACGCCGAGCGCAACGACGACGACACCGTCACGAGAGGAACGACGAGCTGCACTGCACGAGGATTCAGTATCGCCCGCAGGATAGCGACCGTATTCTGACCGAGGTGCGGACGGGACCCGCTGAGTGCACCTCTACTGGCGGCTCTCGTATATCGGTTAGGGTGACCGAGCGTGACCGGCGGCCGGTCTCGACTCGCGGGGAAACCGGCCTCTCTACAGCCCACGGACGGGTCGCGCGCCAGTTTAGGGCGAATTTAATCAAGAAAGTGACTTTCGAAAATCTGCTTGAAATATGGCTGAATGTATAGGAAATTGCCTGAATTTTATGAAACCACCTGAATTTTGCACATATGGCAGCTTTTAGGGGGTGATTTGACTACTCAAAGTGGACAAATTGTTGGCTTTCTCATATCCTGCCGATTTGCGGGCAAGAACGCGACTTTTGTAACGCAAGTTAACATAGTGTAATACATATTGAATTGATATAAATCATACACCATTGTTCTTCCCAATGTCTCTAAAAAACGATAGGATAACTTGCAATACTGGCTGACCTATCGTCTGCACGTTACGACTGATAGAATCAAACCAATACATGCATAGCGTTTTCATAACGATGTTTCATGAAAACCGAAGATTTCAACAACTACCGCCGTTTGCCGCCACGTCAGATCTAGCATGATTGCAATTTGCCAGCATTTTTTGACTTGGCCCGACCTTTTTTTCCTGCTCGAACTTGCTCGCCTCACCGGTAGCTCGAGTTTAAACATGACCGACGGCACGCCGCTCGGTCATGACCCAGCCGCGCGCCGTGACCTGACCTGGGGGCGGACGGTGCGTGACCCGACAGGATCCGGAATGACGTGTGGTTTTTAGTCCCGCCCATTGAGTGATGTCACTGTCTACAGCAGCCAATCATCGAGCCTGTTATTATGGGTCAGGATGTGTGTCAGCTAGTCATTGGGTGGCAAATGTATCGTAACCTATTTCGAGAGTATTAAATAAGTCCTCTTTGGCCACGATGATTTCGATTATTGGTACCTGATCATTCCTGCCCCGTACTGCTGCTTTCCGTACACCCGGCTGAGGTGCAGGAGGCCTTCAGGACCAGGATGGGGCTGCGCGGGACGAGCCGCGGGCAGGAGGCAACGGCAACTCCAACGACGGCAACACCGCCCGCCGCGCCTTCCGCTCGCCGGCCGAGTTCGCGGCCTGCACCGGCGTCGACCAGGAGCTGATCGACCGGGACGGCACGGTGCTGCAGGCTGTCAGCTGTCTGCACCGACTGGACATCGACGCTCTCTCCGCGTACTGCCGCCGCACGGCTGAGCTGTACGTGGAGAGGTACAGCCACCACCCCATGTCCACCACGCTGCACAAGCTGCTGAGCCACTCGGCGGCCGTGGTGGAGTCTTGCCACCTCCCGATCGGTATGATGTCTGAGGAAGCAGCAGAGGCTACCCACAAGCGGGTCCGCCAGTACCGCCTTCGACACACCCGCAAGGATTCGAGGATCCACACGATGTCGGACCTCCTGGGCTACCTGCTCGTGGCGAGCGACCCGCTGCTCAGCAGCCTGGGTCTGCAGCGCCGGGGGAGGGGGAGGAGGAGGGGGGAGGTCGGACGGATCCGCCAAGGAAGGCACCATCCAAGGCGGCGGTGGAGCGATCCTGGAGCTTCACCGCGAGGGACGCACAATAGAGTGCGTGGCACCGGCCGGTCGAGTGTGCAGCAGCATGAGGGCGGAGCTGGTGGCAATGACGGAGGCCCTGACGTGTCTCCATGAGCTACCGGCCCCCTCTAAAGCACTCATCAAGAGAGTGCTGCTCTGCACAGACTCCCGGTCGGGGCTCCAGCTACTTAGCCGCGGCCCGGACGACCAACAGTCGGCCATCGGTCAGCGCGTCTGGGGCCTAATAGACGCGCTGACAGCCGCAGGGAAGGATATCACCCTGCACTGGGTCCCGGGCCACGCCGACCTCGCCGGCAACGAGGCAGCCGACCGCCTCGCCAATCAAGCCGCCGCCGACTGCGCTCAAGAGGAGGCCCCGATCGACCTCTCCAGCGCGCGGACAGCCATCCGTCGCTGGACATCGGAGCTGGCCTCCGCAAGGGCGCAGCGGCACCCACATCGAGAACCTACTCCGAGCCACGATGAGCTGGACAGGTGGGGCCAGGCCACCCTGTCCCAGCTTCGCACCGGCTACTGTCCACTGGTGCGAGCCACAGCTCATCGCCTCGGCCTGGTCGAAGACCCGACCTGCCGAGCCTGCGGCGAGGAGGAGGAGGACGTGGAGCACCTCCTGGCCGGGTGCCCTGCACACGTGGCGGCGAGGGCCGGCTTCTGGGGGCACTGTCCGACCCTGGCGGAAGTGCTCTCGGGGCCGGCCCAACACATCATCAGTTACCTGAAGAGAGTGGGGCGGGTGCAGGTCGCCACCGACCCGCCCCCAGGGAGAGAGAGAGAGAGAGAGAGAGAGAGAGAGAGAGAGAGAGAGAGAGAGAGAGAGAGAGAGAGAGAGAGAGAGAGAGAGAGAGAGAGAGAGAGAGAGAGAGAGAGAGAGAGAGAGAGAGAGAGAGAGAATCAGCTACGTCGTGACGACGGCACCGACAGCAGTGATGTCGACAGCGACGACTGCCACAGCAGCAGTGACTGTTCAGCAGTGACAGCAGTGACTGGCAGAGTCGAACCAGCGCGGCGTGTCGTGAGAGTGTTCAAAGTGTATGTATGTAACATGTGATGCAATACATATGTATCGTGTGTTTATGCTTTTTCGATTATCGAATATATCGAAAGCATCAGGGATGACCCATAATGCTTAAATATACCCATTTAAACCATTTGAAAAACATATTGAGAAATATTAACAACGCTACGAATAAATTCGCCCTAAACTGGTCAACGGCCCCACTGTGCAGCCGGCCGAGGCGCGATTGCTACACAGCGCTGCCTGGCCCGACCCGCTCGCCTGACCCAGCGCGAGACCAGCCACCTGGCGGCGAGTAGCGGAACCTCGCCCACCCGTGAGAACGGCGCGGGCGTACATACTTGGGTCGGACGCCGACGGTCTGCTGCGGCTCGGGCTTCTCAACGTGCAGTCTATCGCAACCAAACTGGATGACATCTTACTACTACTGCGTGAGCAACGACTAGACCTTCTATGCCTGGCGGAGACTTGGCTGACACCTCAGGTGTTAGATGACTTTCTGACCTTCCCGGGATATGGCCTACTCAGACGAGACCGGGACAGCCGGCGCGGCGGCGCACACAGCCGCTATCCGAGTTCAGAAGTGGCCAATACCCTAATTTTCGACAAATTTTAAAGCGGGCCTTTCTCACATTTTCTGGTCGTAAATTGATCAGACTGTATAAAATATCATCCAGAAAAAATATTACTCATTCTGGCTCAGATTGGTGGGCTCCCAAAGTACACCGTTTTGTTTTGCTCTGTGAGACCGAACTTGTGCTGCGATTTTCATGTAAATGTTGACGAGTCTCCTGTCATATTCTTTGCTTGAAAATGCGTAAGTAAGATATCAACTAAAAGGGGAAAATGTGCGGAATCCATTGGCAATAAAAGTGCATCTAAAAAACTTCCCACTCAGTAATTGCAAGCTAATTGTTGCACACTTGCACAAAGCAGAAGGGCTTGAGGATTTCAATATTTACATAGGCCTACCAAAAAACGCACAGCGTGCTTCACATCGAGACAACGTCCATAACATATACCGTACAATTGTGATTCATTTACTGAAAAAATTAGGTCGGCATCACACCGCCGGCAAAAGTTATTGCAGTTTTAATGACGCTAGGTCGCCGCCCGGCCGACCCCGGTCAGGTCGGCCGGGCGGCGGCCGTGCAGCTGACGTCCGTGCGGTTCGGCAGCTGACCAATCAGCTGCGAGAGAGGAGCGCGGTCCGTCTAATCGCCCCCGGCAGTTGCCTGTGCGGAGGGGTGCTCGACGCTCGTGTCGATTGCATTTGTTGGTTGTCGATTGTCGATTGACTTGTGGGTATACTTTCTGGTGACCAATAAATGTACGTCGTCTTAACTGAATGTAGTCTGATCAAATTCAATAAAGCAAAAAGACATCCAGCCAACAGAGCATCGTAAGAATGTCCGATTTGGTTGATAACATTCAGAGTTTTTGGGAGCAGCCATTGACCAGAATGAACCTTATTGGCTTTTGTACGTAACATTTGCATTGCTTTTGGAAAGTTTCAGTCATATCTTCAGAAATGGCAATGTTATCGGCTTTTGCATTTTAACGTAGTCGGTTAATCACAATTTTCGATATTGCAAAGGCAATTTCAGTACGTTCTTGACATCGAAAACCAAAACGAATAGCATCATCGTGTTCAAGAGCTCAAATTGCATCCGATGCACATCTTTTTTGTTGAGAATGTTCAACTTCAAAATTTGACCTTTTTGACCTCGCCGTGACCTGACCTTCATTTGTCGAATGGAAAAAGTTTCGAATCGGACGACCCAGATAACATCATTTTTAGATGCTTTTGCCGAAATGGACCATTAAAGATGTGTCGCATGACCTTAAAGATGTATACATTCCTTCCATGACCTTTTCCATGACCTTTTGTGACCCATGACCTTTCCATGACTTTTTGTGACAAAGTTAGGTTTCGTTTGTCAGCTATTCCTATCAGAAGCCGTTTGAATTTTTAGTATTGAACGAGTAGTTTCGAAGACAGCAGGGAAGCTATGCAGAATCCCCTCCCGAGTCACTATAACGTTATGGGATATACCCGTCATCCGCGGATTACAAGCAAAAATATTTTTACGGCAATGCTGGATCAGCAGGATGCTCATACGTTTCCATACGTGACCTTGAGGTTTACTTCACATATGATAAAAATTCCTTGGCAAAATGTCAACTGGTTAACGAGTTATCGCATTTTGGCCACTTCCGAACTCAAATAGCGGCTGTGTGCGGCGGCGTAGCTGTGCTGCATCGCTCCGAGATGCGGGTAGCTGAGCTAGAGATGCCGCCGAACGGGCCGCTGGAGACGCTGTGGCTGTCGGCGGCGTGGCGGGGCGGGACGCCGTCTACTATCGGAGTTGTCTACCGCCCGCCAGACAGTCCGGTGGCCGGCAGTATCGAGCACCTGGAGGAGCAGCTGAGAGCCGCCCAGTGCACCGGCAAGCCCGTCTTACTCCTGGGCGACATCAACTTTAACGTCTTGGACTCCGAGTCGTCGCCTGTGCGTCGTTACCTCGCTATGCTCCATGAGCTGAACATGACTCAACTGGTGAAGAACCCAACTCACCTTCACCCATCTCCGGCGGCTCTCGACCACGTCGTAACAGACCGGCTGGACACCGTGGCGTCAGTTGAGGTGCTGCCGGACACCATCAGCGACCACCAGCCGGTAATCGTCTCGGCGCGTCTCGGCCGCGTTCGTGTTCCCACCCGGTGGCGTGTCGCGCGCCGCTGGGGACGTGCAGACTGGGACGTCATCTGTCTCAGCTTTCTCGAAGCAGACTGGAGCGGCGTAGATGGCGCCACCGACGTAAATGAGTGCCTGCAGCAGTTCATGGCGGTATGGGACTCGGTGATTGAGCGATTCTGTCCCACCAAACGAGTAGGTGCGTGAGTCCAAGCCGTACTGTCCGTGGCTGACGGAGGACCCAGAGCTGGCGGCGCTGATGGCGGAACGGAACTCGGCGCGGGACACCTGGCTGTGTCTCCGCACGTCTGAGGCCAAGGCCGACTACACGCACCTCAGGAATGCTGTGAAAAGTCGTCTCATCAGCGCCAGACGGGACTTTCTGTCGGACGTGCTGGTGCTCAGCAGCCGCCGCGAGTTCTGGCAGAAGTTCAAGAGGATGATCGCCGCCGGACGAGCTCCACCTGCTGATGCCAGACTGGAGAGCCCGACCGAGAGGGAAGCAGCGGCGGACGCGCTAAACCACCATTTCGCTTCTGTTGGGTCTCTGATAGCTAACGAGCTCAGAGACGCAGTCGCTGCCGGCCGGGAGAATCCGCGACCTCCGACCGTCTGTGCCGCGGAGTTCCGACTGCAGCCCGCCACCCTGCCCGAACTGTCGCGGTGCATTGGACAGATGAGTGCGTCTCGGGCGGTGGGACTGGATGGAGTGCCGTTATTTGCTGGCAAAAAGTGTTTTCTGTAATTGCACCACACCTTCTCCGCATTATCAATTTGTCGATGTCAACCAAAGTCTTTCCGTGCCAGTGGAAGACTGCTTGTATTTTACCCATACCGAAATCAGGTGACCCTACTGTTCCGTCAAACAATCGTCCTATCTCGTTGCTAACTGTTTTATCTAAGATTTTAGAAAAGGTCGTTTGCACTCAACTCACTGATTATCTAGAGACCAACTGCATTTTAAACCCCCGCCAGTACGCGTACCGTTCTAACCACTCGACGGAGGACGCCGTGCTCGGTGTTGTCGATCGCCTTGTCTCAAACACCGATAGTGGCCTGATCTCATCGGTAATGACTCTGGATTTGTCTAAGGCGTTCGACAGCATCGACCACGGCCTTCTCCTCAACAAGTTGTCGTGGTATGGTGTGAATGACGAGTGGTTTCGTAGCTATTTGACGGACCGTCAGCAGATTGTAAGAGGGGGCAAACGGACGCTGCCCGTGACGTGCGGCGTGACGTAGGGCTCAATAATTGGACCGATACTATTTATTTTATTTACCACTGATCTGGCAACACATTTGACTCACGGCATCCTCACTTCATACGCTGACGACACAGTCCATGTCGACTCTGGGTCCCCGGACGCGGCGGGTCTCGCCGATCTAAAAGCTAGATTAGAGCTGACAATGCGCGAACTGAACGTTCGCGTTCAAATTCCTTGAAATTGAATGAAAAGAAAACCAACTTCATCATGGTCGGGTCAAAATGCAACCTGGCTAAGTCCGCTGATTTTTGCTTTGATGTAAATCGTACCACCATAATCCGCTCTGATAAGATAAAAATTCTTGGCATTTTTCTCGACTCCGAGCTGACCTGGCACGCTCACACTGCAAGCGTGGTTCAGAGATGTAACAGAGTAGTGTCTCTGTACAAGTTCCGACACTATTTCAGTAAATCTACCTTGAAAATCATCGTTGAAGCCTATGTGTTTCCGCATATTACATATGGACTGTGCGTATGGGGCGGGGCCACCAAGAGCCAGATAAACAAAATTAAAAAAATTATAAATTTCGCGGCAAGAGTAGTCACAGGCTGCAAAAAGTATGAACACATCACACCAGCTTTGGCTCATCTGGACTGGTCAAGGATTGAGACCCTGGTGGCGCTCCGTGACGTCACTAAGGTGTACAAGGCGCTACAGATGGACGGGGCTCCCCCTGAGATCAGTGGCCTTTTCACCGCTCGCGCTGCAGTCTCCGCGAGAAACACGCGCTCCGCGGAACGCGGCTGTCTACACCTTCGTAGGTATCGCCTGGCTTCAAGCCAACGCACTTTCGCGTACAGGGCTGCTGCCGGCTGGAACCGTCTCAGCGATTCCATACGCGGCTCCGCGACCCTGAGAGGCTTCAAAACTGCTGTCCGCGAGCTGCGGTGACGATGCCGGCTCTCTGCTCCTCGGATACATTTTAATGCACTTTTATAGGTACATTTCTATTTCAATAGCATGTATCAGTATAGTTTGCGATAAAATATTGCTGGCATTTGTGGCGATGTGCCCATGTAGTGTTATATTTGTCATTGACGCGACACCTGAAAACCCACCATGTGGACGGTCTCAATACACTTACTACTACTACTACTACTACAACATGTGCTGGGACCCTCAGAGGCACACCTGAGTCGTGACCCCTAAACTGCAGGCTTGGGCTCAGCAAAATCTGTCGCCTCAAAAGCTCGGCTGAGCTATCAGAGGCCTAAGGTTCTCAGAAATATTTGAAGGTATCCTCAAAGATCCGTGTGGCCCTTCAGAGGTCTACGCATGTGTAAGGTCCTCAAAGATCCCTGTATGGGCCCTCAGAGAATATGAACACCAGTGAGACTCTCAGAGGCCGGTTTGGGCCCTCTGAAGGCTTCTTAGAGCTCAGTGGAGCTCCTTCGGAGCCTGTGTGAAAAGCAAGCAGTCATGAGCCCTGTGGCACTTGAACGGTACTTGAGTCTGTCGCAGACATTTGACGAGAGTTGAGAAAGGCCCGAAGATTCAGTGTTACGCTTTGAACGCTAATTTTGTATCAGCACTTCAAAACTTATGAAAATCAGCTATAAAATGTAATAAAGAACCAACGAGAAACGATCAGCACCCCGAAAAACCCCATAGCAGCCACGCTTTACGACTTTCTAACAGGTCCCGATTTTCCCGACTTTTGGGTCATTGACCTGACCTGGAAGGTCAACCGATGACCTAGGACATTAAAATTGGGTATAATTGGCTTCCTCTCGTCACGGGCAACACGCTTATTTTTTCCGCGAAGCTCTAGCTCGATCAGGGGTGAAACGGCAAGGGGGGTCCAACGGGCCCCCCTTATACGTTCGCGGCTGGAAAAACACCAGCCAGCGTGCAAGGTGATTGGCCGCTCTAGCAACTTCCTTAACAGTGAGACGAACTGACTGACTGACTGACTGACTGACTGACTACATGTGTGCTACTTGAGGAGAGATTGTGCTAATGTGAAATATAATTCCTTTTCAACTCGACGCACGTGTATTTAAAATATGGCGTACGGTGTCATACAGAAGGAATATTTTCATGCCTGTAAATATCTTCCATTAAAAATGTAATATCAAGAATCTAGATAAATCGATGATTGCAAAGTTAACCATTGGCTCATAAAATGACATAACAGAACTCAAAACCAATATAGGTATTATGTTGGAACTCTTAATGGGAGCCCAAATTAATAGCATACAAAGGTAAGCCCGCACTTCAGACTGCTCTGGGAGTAGTCGTAACTTCACAATACCTTCATGATCGTAACATTATCGGAAGATTGGACTTAAGATGTCCCGACGTGAATCGCACTTACGATCGTCGTACAACAAATGCCTACGACCAAAATTTTGATCGTAAGATAAATCTTAAATGTCTGCGATGTCAACGTGAATACCAAATCATCGTACGACGAAAAGCGATCGAACGATAAATCTTACGAAAAATTCCGACGTGAATACGGGCCCTGCTATGCATCATGATCATTTCTGCTCAGGTCATCACCTTGAACATAGGCCAAATTTTTCAAATGACCTTTTAAGTTTTAAGATCAACTTTTGATTCATTCGGAACGTTTCGATAAGAGGAACACGATGCTGATAAAATTAATTCCATGCAAGTTTTAAGCTAAAAGCTATCAAGTTATTTTGAAAAAAAACAATTGGTGTTCTCATAATTCCGATGTCATTTACATGCTAAGCCGTTGACTTTAGCAAAATCTGACAACATTTTTCAAAAATAGCGGTAAAAGAGGTGCTTGTTTTGTTTGGTTAGGCTCTTTCAGTCGATTTCAGAGCGGAAGGATGACAGGAATTAGGGGAGACATGGGTCTGGGCGGGAGTCCTGGACCTGGTGCTCCGCTGGGGGCCGAGCCTATCAGGTGGGTTTGATTGCCCTGACACATGGATAGCCCTGGGCGGTGTTTCACGGCCCAGCGCTGCAGCACGCTACGCTGCACTGCTGCATTGTTGCGGCGGTTGATGTGAATTCAGCTAGACGCTCCAGCGCGTCGCGAGCTTCCGAGTCTGTTGATGTTCCCATGAAATTGGAAACCAAATGCACCGCTGCGCGCAACGCACCCCATCCAAGCAAAATTTTACCATCGATGACCTCTGGTGACATGACCTCTGAGCCCATCTAAAATTTACCGAAGTGTTTCTGTTATTACTTTTGACGCTTTTACGAACACCAATTACATGCCCAAAGCTGAGTTATAAGAAGATGTTCAATCCCCTTTCCCTTCCAACAGGGCGTGAGAATCTAGGCATTCCAGTGGGGCACGGGCTAACACAGGAACTATCTCATAATTATTGTAGCCATTAACATCTACTGCCATTCTTCAACACCGGTTTCGCTGCGCTGAGCGGTGGCCGTCCCGTTTGTTGGATTCTACAGCTGGCTGGCGGAAAGCGTTAGCCGCCCGCCCACCGCCGCGGGCTGGACCGAGCGGTCCCGCTGACCCTACCTGACCTGATACCGGCGCGAAATGGGACAGGCAGACGGGGGTTCGGCTCAGCGGAGGCAGTGCCCACTGGTGGTGGCGACTTTTTTAATAGACCTACTGTACTTCGAGTCGACACTAGGATAACTCGCCACCCGGCCGACCCTTGTAGGGTCGCCAAGCGTCAAGTGCCGTCCCTCGGGCGGAACTAGACCCACGTGCTGTTTTTAATGTCGCGGAAGGAATGTTGTCTCAAATGTTCATTCAACAACACCGACCGTCAATAAAGTCAACATGGCCTCGTGGTATTTATGTTACGTATGACATGACACTCAGCATGACACGGACACTCAGCATGACAGGGACACGTGATGGTGACACAACCAATGAGCGGTAGCGCGGGAGTGGAAGAAGGGGATGCGGCCGCGGCCCACTCACATTTGGCCGCACTGTGACACTACCACAGGTATTTTGGGCTTGTTGTTGGGCCCAGTGGGCACGTTCTCGATCTTCCGCATCACCAGCAGGCCGTCAATGACGCGGCCAAACACCACGTGCTTGCCATCCAAGAAGTCGCACTTGGCGCAAGTGATGAAGAACTGGCAGCCGTTGCTGTCCCTGCCGCTGTTGGCCTGAGAAGGACAAGAGCAGGACTTGGTCACGTCAATTGAGCGAGCTCCCGATTAAAGTGACCGTCTCACCTTGATATTGAAATTGAGCTGATATACCCGAGTTATTGTGGAAATCGAGAAAATGTCGGTGGTGGTATTCAATTGGCTCCTTTTTCACCGTTTTGCGTTGTTCGATGGTCAATCATCGTAACTATTTCGGCATCAGTTTAAGAATGCATCATTGACCGGGGACGCATGAGCAGAGTAAATGCGCATTACAAAAGGATCACAATGCTGGGCGAAGAGGAAAATCCGTTCCTGCTACGCATTTACTTGAATCCGGCAGGCATTCAGACTCAGTCCTTCAGAATGACCCATCGGCGATGTTCATCACTGTTTACTCGGGTAACCGGTCCGGATTACATTAAACCATTCTGTATGTACAGTGGCCGCAAAAAATCTTGACATGGGGAAAATGCAGTGGAAATTGAATGATTGAATATGTCAGTTTGTACATCTGGTATCTCCTGTATCAGAGGTATGTATGTACCATTAGACTTATTGTCACGTGGCCAGAGAGCAGTTGCCAATTGCTTCCGAAAAACACCCGAAAGTGGTCTCTTAGAAGACTCAGCATAAAGTGGTGGGTGGTTATTGACAGGGTGTTTTCCCGAGTTGCCCTGATTTGTTTTGCCATTCGGATGAGGTAGGTAATTCGTAATAAAACGAAGAAATGGGGCGTAAGAAACTCCTGACGCAGAGAAGTCTCGGGCTTTGACCCTGTTAGAGGTAGCCATATCTGTTATTCGAGTAGCAGCCCAACTGAAAGTGTCTAGACATAAGACAGGCCTTTTCGATACCTTTTTCAGGTCATACATGGCCTGTCTAGACACTTTCAGTTCGGCTGCTACTCGAATAACAGATATGGCTACCTCTAACAGGGCCAAAGCCCGAGACTTCTCTGCGTCAGTGAGTTTCTTACGCCCCAGGTCTTCTTTTTATTACGAATTACCTACCTCGCCCGTATGGCAAAACAAACAAGGGAAACTCGGAAAAACATCCCGTCAATAACTACCCAGGGTATATAGAACAACGGGTACGCCAACGACGCGGAAAGCGCCCATTTTACCTGGACGAGTTACAGGGTAGGTGATTTTTTTGTATATGGAAAAATAGAATATTTGATTATGACGAGTAAAGTCAAATTCATAAAGCAGTTATTTTTAAATTATATGTACCAGAAATAACATACTAACCTCAGTTTAAAACATAGTCTAAAGTTAGTTGAAAGGGCATAGTTGATTAAAATTAAAACGCACACGTAAATTTGCACACGTTTCATGACGCCAAAACGAGAAATAAACTCATTTACAAGAACATTAAAACGCCTTTTGGGCGAAGAACGAGCGAGCGAGTAGTGCCCTGCACGTGCGCAAAGGCGAGAGGGTACTTCCAACGGGCTTGTGCAAAGCACCCTTCTAACCGGTCGCTAGCGGTGTGCCAAATTTGAACGCAATCGGCCCAGCCGTTCCTGAGATCTGGAAGCGGCATTCTGCACGTGCGCACGTGCAAGCGGGGTCCAAACTGACTTTTGCACGGCACCCTACTAACCGGTCCCCAACCCTGTACCAAATTTGAGCGCAATCGGCCCAGCCGTTCTTGAGATCTGGAAACGCCCCCTGCACGTGCGCACGTGCAGTAGCACCCCAACCGTAACACATGCAGATGAATTATCTGATGGAGACCTAACTGTGTACCGAGTTTCAATTCAATCGGCCCAACCGTTGTGCCGTTATTGAGGTTGCAATTTTGGGGTTCTTAAAAAATGTCCAACTTTACCACGCGCCACGTGCGGTGGTTGGCAAGAACGCATGGTGGCTATCACACCACAGAACTTTTCGTCCAAGTGACATTCAGTAAAGAAGACCGCTTGTCAATCGGATGTCCGGTTCCTAAGATATTAGCTTTTGAAAAGCGGCCGGCCGGCCGCTCATACTCAGGATTTTCCCTTAATTCAGTATGAACTCACTCGCTCGCTGCGCTCGCTCGCTCGTAATTAGATGGAAGGAATCGATGGAAGTCAGAAATGACGCAGCTGCTCCATTCTTAAAACGTGTTTGCAAGAAGGATTTACGCGACGCTAGCGACATCTATTAATGTAAGCCGGGACGCTGATATTGGCCAATTGAGTCCATGAGCTAGTGTCCCAAAAAATTTTGATTTGGGTGGGAAACGACACCCAAAGTAGAATAATTTTCCACTCTCACCTCCTGTTTTCCAGAGAAATTTTCCTCTCCCAATTTTACCAAGAAAGAGCATCTGCAATTTAGAGATTGCAATCCCGGGATCCCGGCGGGATTTTAATCCCCCATCCCGATCCCGAAATTTCGCCACTCCCGGTCCCGGGATCCCGACGGGATTTTAATCCACCATCCCGATCCCGAACTTTCGCCAATACCGGGATCCCAAAAAATCAGTTTTTCACCCAAAAAAGGAATACCTACTGCCGCTGCATGAGTCACGCTCAAACGGTGTACAATACTGCGTGACATTAAGCGGATTACCTATTTATTTGGCATCCCATCCTAGCCTTCCACAATCGACCGTGTTTGTGCTCCTCCCCCCCCCCCCCCGGGAATCACCCACAGCGGTTAAGCTACTTGAATGCGCACAAAAAAGGGTCCTCGAACGCCGAACGATCGCAGCATCAGTGCTGCAGTATCTCCATTAGGTCACGGATCGTTCAGTGATCCTGAATTGTCCGTGGCCAGAACAAAAGAGGTCAGCAAGACAGTCGTTGAGCTCGTGTCGCAGGAGGATGTACCTGGGCCCAATCTTATAAAGGTTGTGCTACAAATGCCGTACTATCATTCCACGACACTCTATTTACGGCACCTATTCACGCAATCTTATAAAGAGAATAGTATGGCAATTCTATTCACGCCATTTTGCCCCCGGTACAAATCAACGCCATCAGGAAACACGCAACGTGATTGGTCAATGTCTTGTCGCCGTCGCTATTGGAAATTATGCGTACTGTTTGCAAACAGCAAAAGTTATGTGTTTTATTTTTTATGGGTTTATTTCTTTTAGAGACACACATATGTGTAATGAATAAATTATTTATGGAAAACGTGATAGCAAACTATGGAAAACACTAACATGCTTGAAGAATTCTCCTGAAAAGTGGATTGCCGACCAAATAAATTTCAGCGTGGTCATTCTCGCGCTCAGAAAATCGAGTGAATAAGTGTTCTTCCAGGGTATATTGAATTAGGGGTAGGGTAGGACCAAGTTTAGTAGGCATGATCTCAGCAATTATCTTGTTTTATATGGCGGCTTTCATTATCACAATATTATTTTTGATATCATGAAGTTTGTATATCTCGGTTTTACGAAAAATAGACCCCGTTTCCATGGGCATCACTGATCCGGATCAGTGCCTCGTAAGGGCTTAGGCTGCCCATGGAAACACCCGTAATCCCTTACCGCTGATCCGGATTATAATCCAGTTTCGAAAGAAGCTGAGACGTTACGATAGGGATTAATGTGTGACTTTTTAATTTTCTCATTTTGATTTTAATTGTCTTAACCCTCGCCCGTGAACGGCGATCTGCCACCTTCGCCCATGCAGGGGGGGGGGGGTTGGTGCGACCCCCCCTTGGCGTTTGAAAACGGAGCGTCGTAGAGCTTAGCGGAAAAGACCAACGGATTGCTCTCGCCGAGATCTCGCGATTGGTGGTATATTTTTTGGTCCTAGGTCAACATTTGACCTACTTTTGACCGGTCAAAGGTCAAATTTTCGGAAAAAATAGACTTTTTCAACTTTCCGCGGCGATTGCGGCAAAACGGTCGGAGATATCGACTTGAAACCTTCACTATCGTGTTCCTTGATCAATTCTCTATCGTTTGGTATGTATTTCGTTTCCCTAGCTCTAAAAATGGCGGGTTGGGAGCGCCGGAAGTCGGCAAGGTCACAGTCGGCGGCAGAAATTCGAAAAATCAGAATTTAAATTTTTGAAATCTGATAGTATTTTTGGATTTGGGAGGTCCATTTGCTCCCTATAGAAGCTAATATTGCTGCATATTCCCATTGAGGTGACAAGAATTAGCAAAATAGTGGTTCGGGCGCTTTTCAAAAATAGTACCGGACGCTGTTCCTCTTGTGACGTCATAGCTCCGTGACCTGACCTGACCCGGTCAGGTTTCTTATACCATATAATAGCCAATACTTGCCCCAACATGCATGGGAAGTTTCATCACGATCCATCAACCGATGTCCGTACCATGGGCAGGAAACCTCGGGCGTTGGCACTCAGTTTGCGAAAATCCGGCCGGAGGCTGTTCCCTTTGTGACGTCATAACTCCGTGACCTGACATGACCTGGTCAAATTTTTTTTTAGCAAAAGATGCGCAAGGTTTGCTCCATAAGGTACCCAAAATTTGGCGGCGCTGCGCGCCGCCGTTTTTGCACTATTTCCGAAAAACCTCGGGGGGGGGGGGGGGTTGCACCAACCCCCCCTACATGGGCGAGGGTTAATGGGCCTGGATGCATATATCACATTAGAAATATTTTATTTAAATTGTACTTTTATTAGAATGATATGTTTCAAATTTGGGCTATATTATTTAAGATTTAAACCATTGGAGGTATTTGTTTGTGCATTTCTCCTGCACGGTGTCAAGCATTCCATTGCGCAACAGCATCCACCCATCAGTTATCTTGCTAGACCTTTTGTGCCAATATTCTAAATCTATTTGTTGGTGTTATATGGCAAATTAATTTTGCAATCTTTTCCAGCATTGTTCATTACCCGTGTGATCCCTTACAGCACAAATGCAAACTTTCTCGATGTTGCATCATTTGCCTGTCAACTATTGCCACATAAATTTAGGACCCCGGTGGTCGAATGCTGCGGTGTCGCAGCGGTATGTTTTTCGCTTTGTGAGGCAAAGGTCTCGGGTTCGAAACTCGGGGTCGCCCGAAACGTTTTCGGAAGTAATGAAAGACGAATGAATTGCTATGTAAATTTATTTGTTTATTATTATTTTTTAACATGAATCGAACTGAAAAATGAGTTATTGATTTGTAGAGAGTTTGGAAGATTTTCCCAATAGCCGAGTTTGTCGGTATGATAAAAGAAAGCCAATCTTCAGGACGGAAGATCCTTGTCGATTTTTGCATAAGACCAGGCAAAAATGTTAGCTGGACTTTTATTAATTGCCAAAGTGCGCCATACTCGTCTCTCCTAAGCCGATCAGTAGCGGCTGAGCCTGAAGGCCTGGCTACACTATGCGTTTTTCCTTCGTGCGTTTTTTTGCGTGTTTGCGTGTTTTGCGTGATATCGTTTTAGAAAAAAGAACGATATTACGTTTTTGTGATGTTTTTCACCTTAAATTTTAGTTACATAAGAGTTATATTAGCTTTTGTATATAACCAAAGTAAAAATTATATTGTTTATAACTTTTTTCCTAGAACGATATTACGCAAAACACGCAAACCCGCAAAAACGCACGCAGAAAACGCATAGTGTAGCCAGGCCTTGAGCTCTTATTTCACTGATCCGGATAAGTACCAGCTTTGCCCATGGAAACGGCCCCGGTCATCCGGATCAGTAGCAGCCTCACTGATCCGGATACGAATCCCTTTGTCCATGGAAACGTAGTCATAGTAGGGCAACAAAGATAAATTTCGCGAAAAAATAATTTTAGTTGGAAACACCCATTCTGGTATGCAAAATTCAGTATGAAGCCCAGTATGGTGACCTTCTACATTTTTTGGTGGTGACCTATTTCGTACGTAATCACCGAACAACGAACGCTCTTGTGATACACATCGACGAACAAGGCCACCTTCCGAACTGGAACGCAGCAGAAGTTCTCCACAGCGACTTGAGCAAGACCCAGAGGTGGATGTTAGAGGCGGCCTACATCCAAACAGAAGACGCTACCAACATATCAACGGGCTTCTTCAAACTGCACAAGGTGGTAGCACAGAAGATAAAAGAAGAAGGCATAACGAGACGACGCATCACGTAACGAAACTCATTCGAGCGATTTTCGATTCGTTCTGAACAAAAGTGGTCTTGACCAAAAAGTGTGATATGCATTGTAACAAAATATTCAAAAATGTGTTTCTTATTTTGTTGGCTATGGCCTATGAGAACTGCATTCCCATGGCTAAGCAGTAAACAGCGAAACGTCGGGAGTTTAAGTGTTTTTTACAACGTAATGAGCGACGGAACGGCCTTGCTGACATTTGCATTTTTACACATGTCAAATAATTATATTAAATTGAAAAACACTTCAGAAGTCGCAGATAGTAGACGATTTAATCTACAAGATAGCATCTCGCTTTTTTGTATCTGGTCATGTATCTTCATAACACCCTCTCAAATATAGTCAATTTAGCATTAAAGTCTATGGATTTAGAAGAATTTTCATATCCGACTAGATTTGGGCTACCATGTCTGTTGACCGGGGGCCGGTTTCTTCTACTTATCATTTGCATTTATTTGCTGTTAAGGCATTGCAATAAATTTATTAATTCCCTCCAGTGCACATGACGACGAGGAGGGAGATGATAACAACTGTAGTTCAATGACGCAATATCCTACTATCAGCTCATTGGACAAAAGGTTATTCTGCAATGTAATTGGCTACCGGAATACACTGACGTCTTAAATTTGTTGACACCGATTTGGTCGATGTGCATATGACATTGTAAATAAACCAGCACTCAGCAGTCAAATTCGTTGCAATAAAAGGCCACTGATTGAAGGATATTTTTGTATAACGGGGAGGGTAAAATTCGCTACTTAGTCAATCAAAATGAAGCTACCCAACCAATTTCTAATTTCGTGGTGTCATTTTGAAGAACTTATCACGGGTTCAAATTCTGACAACTTTTAACTATACCAGTAAAACGCCTTTTGGGCGAAGAACGATCGAGCGAGATAGTGAGCCCTCCACGTACGGAAGGGCGAAAGATACTCCCAACGGGCTTGTGCAAAGCACTCTTCTAACCGGTTGCTAGCGGTGGCCGGTGTGCCGAATTTGAACGCAGTTGGCCCAGCCGTTTCTGAGATCTGGAAGCGGCTTTCTGCACGTGCGCACGTGCAAACGGGGTCCAAACTGACTTTTGCACGGCACCCTACTAACTGGTCCCCAACCGTGTACCAAATTTGAGCGCAATCGGCCCAGCCGTTTTCGAGATCTGGAAACGCCCCTTGCACGTGCGCACGTGCAGTAGCACCCAAGCCGCAATACATGGGAATGCATTGCCTGGTGGGTGCCTACCTGTATGCCAAGTTTCAGCGAAATCGCCCCAGTAATTACCGAGTTATTAAAATGGGAACAAATTTGACACCTCTTATTGTTGTATTTTGCACGTGCACTAGGGGTGACCCACATGCATCGAGAGTATCCTATTTTTGGTAGAAGGGATGCAGCTACCCTATAAAAATTACCGCAAGACAATCGCTCAAGCCGCTGCTGAGATATGGGCCTCTCAAAATCATTACTTTTGCAAAACTGCTTGTACACCCTCGACTTTTCGCGTGGCACGTGCCACGACGGTCACTGAGATGTATCAAAAGTAGTTAATTACGGGGTAGAAGGGATGGGGCTATCCAACAAAAAAGACCGCAGGCCAATCGGTTCAGCGGTTGCTGAGATATAAGCCTCTCAAAAGCGTTACAGGCCGGGCCGGGCCTGGCCGCTCATACTGAGATTTTCCCGTTATATTGAAAAGACTTCGCTTCACTGACGCTCGCTGCGCTCGCTCGCTCGTAATCAATCCAGTAATTGACTCAAAATCAGGAAAAAAAACAAGAAAATGGCAACATATGATTTTCGAGGCCTACTTTATTCAAAACTAAACAACGAGAACAGTTCTAAATGGAAGTGGTTTTAACTGATTTGCATTGCTAAGAATATGATTGAAAATGTTTGAGGAAACAGTACTTTTTTCAATTTGCCACCTTACATTCATATTTGTGGCTGGGATCCGAAAACACCCAAAGACACCCAAACATCTAGTGCGTTTTCTGGGAAATTGGTAGATGGATATGTTTGAGCAGTGGTATACATATAGTTAATTACACTATTTCTACGATTTGTATACCTACCTTTATTTAGCATAATTATCGCAAATAATGCCAAAATGCTCCGATAATGCTTTCCATATATTGAGCTTCGATTGCAATTTTGACGCAAATGAGACAGGCGCCGCAGTCGCCTTTTTATTTTACCGGAGTGGTTGTTTATTGTTATCTATGCAGTTACGCAAGGTAGGTGCATGTATTTATCTTGGCAATATCTGTGCATTGTACCAATAACAAGTGGTGAGGTTGTTACAACAACATATATAATCATAACAAGTGGTGAGGTTTTATCCGTCTATTCATAATGCTGCAACCAACTTTTGAAGATGGCCATCTCCCGACTACCATACAGCTATTTACTAAAGACTGTTTTATTCAGTTGAAGAAAAAAACTTTTATAACTCATAACATTGACCACAGCAATCATAAAAGCATCCATCATTTGACAATTGATGGCTGGTTGAGGAATGGTGGTGGCTGGTTCAGGAATCAAGATTCATAATCTTCTTCAATCCTTTGGTTACTTAGGAATCAGGATTCCACAAAGAGAGAAGAGGTTGCTGAAACAAACAGAAAGGGTTGTCAGTAGGCATGATCATGAATGTTATATGTATACTTTGCTGATTGGCTCTTAGTCCACTTGGTTACCTTATGTATGAGAACAAGCCCCCATCCTCCCACTTTTTTAAAAGTCATACAGCTTTCCATTTCCCAATATTTTTTTAGGGGTACCTATATTATGGACAATTTTCCGCTCTCACCCCACTTTTTAGCGAGGAATTTTCCACTCCGACACCCTCGCCAAAAAACAACTTTGGGACGCAGGGGCATGAGCAGTATCAGTGATGTACGCCTGTACAGGGTTGAGGCAATATGGGCATGAACTTGTTCTCTCATGGAGGAGCTTTTGGTACATCGGGCAGCGCCCAATGCTTTTGGACCTATTATGACCTCTGCATCGAAAAACGCTAGATAGAAAGGTTGTAGGGAAAGCTTGAGGCTACCTTTCCCCACAATAAAATTGGCACTTTCTCTTTTGGGTTACATGTGAGGCTCGCTTGAAAAAGGTCGATTTAACATGGGACCCCTATGTGGTGGTAGTTTTTGATCGCCCATTTGGCCTTATGCTACCAACTGTTACTGGCTACCCCTGATAACCACCCACCACTTCATGCCGGCCCCCGGTCAACAGACATGGTAGCCCAAATCTAGTCGGATATGAAAATTCTTCTAAATCCATAGATAGATACGTTTCTTCGGCTACTAGTCGTTTATTGCTTTCGTTTCGAATTTTCGACCTTCGCATCGAGGTCGTTGTCAAGAAACATATAACAACGACCTCGTTTCGAAACGGTCGTTTCTTGACAACGACCTCGATGCGAAGGTCGAAAATTCGAAACGAAAACAATAAACGACTAGTAGCCGAAAAAACGTACAGTCCACAGCAGAAATAATGTGGGGTTTCAGTCATTGGTATGTTCTGCTTCGGAAGCTTAGGAACGATTAGCCAGACTACAATGAAACTTTGAATGTAGCTTATATGTATCGTCACCCTTGCAGCTGCAACTTTAGCTATTGACATCTTCTTTTCGATCACTCCGCATTAAACAATCGCCAGTCAAAGCCAACCGTTGAGATTGGTAAAACCCTACATTACTTAAGCGGTGGGCTGTACCTACCTTGAATTAAGATGTCTAGTCGTAAAAGCTTAAAATCATAAATCCATAGACTTTAATGCTAAATTGGCTATATTTGAGAGGGCTTAATGAAGATACATGACCAGATACATAAAAAAGTGAGATGCTATCTTGTAGATTAAATCGTCTACTATCTGCGACTTTTGAAGTGTTTTTCAATCTGAGGTACAGAAATCGTGTTCCCAAGAGACTGAAAGTAACCATGCTTTACATTAGACCCAATGGCAAAAATTCGGAATCTGACGAAATTGGCCATTTTTACGTCTGATTTATGATTATTCTTAACAGGATATATAAAAAACCCGAGATGCTATCAGGTGGGAAATTTCATTGTCTATTATCGCTTTATGAAGTCTTTTTCGATCTGAGAACGGCAAATCGTGTTCTCAAGAGACTGAGAGCAACCTTGCTCTACAGCAAGACAATGGCAGAATTCTAATGTTTTATGGAAGATATCTTAGGTGATAATAACCTTACTACTAATTGCAATGCTTCATTGGAAAGCTCAACACTAGCACTATCATCGGTCTTGCATTGCTATTTCACAGAACAACAAGAAATAACGCTTTGAAGCCTTTGAATATTGACTTACTTTTCATCAACGGGCTCGATCCCCATGACCACCAATAATTTTCCGGGAAGTCAGGATTTTGCAGATATTTAAGCAGAATTGCAGAGCTGTGTTAAAACTACGGCACTTAAATACACATTTTAACCCGGCGGCCGCTGGGCCTCCGCGCCAACCGTCGGCAGCTGGGGGGGGGGCATGTAGCTGCCCCCCTTTACTTCTGCGACGATATCGTCGCACCGCGAAGAGATAGAGAAGCGAAACTTTGCACACATCTTTCTGAATACCTAGCCGAGGTTGTGTCCAAATTTGGTGTCGATCCCATTTGAAATGACGTCACAGTGACGTCATAAGTTAAATTATAGCTTTGCGACTCTCATATTCCTCACGATACATCAGATATATGGGACCGAATATAAAGGGTCGATTATTGGTCAGAAACTAGATGGAAGTGTAGTTAGATGTTTTAGGATGACACCAGGTGCTGTCTTGTTGATTTACAGTTGAGTTTCATGCTCAGCGTCATTAGAAACGGTCCATATCGGATCGGAAAACGACAAAACTTTATGACGTCACTGTGACGTCATCTTAGAGGTGCTACAACCACCAAACTTTCTTCAAACATTGCCTAGGTATTCATTTGAAGCTATGCCAAGTTTGACGTTCGTAGCTCATCAGGTTTCGGAGATATTTCACAAAACGTAAAGGGGGGGGGGGACTTTATGCCGCCCCCCCGCGGCTCGTGGGTTAACACGCGCAGTGGAAGGGGGGGGGGGCGGATTTCGCCCACCCCTCCTGTTTTTCGCCAATAACTCGCGCCGCAAGCATAATATCAATGTGAAATTTCGGCTACCTGTCCAGAATTTAATTGCGGATCTTCTCGTGCAAGAAGTAAGAAAATCGGTTCACAACTTTTCTAGTAATAGCGGTGTAAAGTCAAACATCCTGCCGCCGCGGCGGCGCGGCGGCACGGCGGCCGGCGCTAGCCGTTACGCGCCGCCTGAATTGTAGGCTGTGCCGGGGCGGGACGGTTCCTTCTTTACATCGCGCTCCTTACCGCTGATTATATTAGATTCGCGTCAAATTCGGTGAGAAGACTGAGAAATGTACAGGCAATCATATGGTCAAAGAATTTTGAAAATCGGCCGGTAACAACTTGAGTTATGAGTGTGTAAACACAAAACTGTGATTGCCGCGTTTCCCGCGTCGGCCGATGCCGCTTCAGCCGGCGACATCTTACCCTTAGCAGGCTTCTAACTGCCATATTTATTGTTGGATTATCTAGAAATTCACCATACATACTCACAAATGTTTGCTCTTTCGTATAGTGAAGGATTTAAAAAAATCGACCGGTAACTTTTTGAGTTATCGGCGTGTAAACGAAAAAAAGTCGCTAATATGGCAGATTTGACCACATTTGACCTCATTTGACCTTGAAGATATTGACCTAGGGTCATGAAATTCACACACAACAGAGTTCCCCATGGCCCCCACCTACCCTCCAAATTTCGTCTTTCTAGCTCCAGTGGGAGCTGAGATTTTAGGGGGGGCGACATCCGCCCCCCCCCCTTCCACTGGGCGTAGTACTCGCAACCCTTCCACTGCGCGTGTTAAGACCCTGTTAGCGCGAATGTATGTATTTCAATGGACATTTATCCCGCCTGGGGGTCAATCTTTCATTTGGTCACCGGTACTACTGGAGGGAGATTTTCGGGGGCAACGCAACCCAAAATAGGAGTGTGTAAGACATGAAAGGGATATAATGAATGGAGATGGACGAATCTTAGGTTAACCCGCACCGGGCCGGGGGGAGGGGGTGTCTGAACACCCCTCCTCCTGGGCCATCTAGCGACACGCGGTAAGCGGCATTCGAAAGAGCGTCAAAAATAATGACGGAAACACTTCAGTCATTTTTTTGGGTCAGGTCAAAGGTCAGGTCGCCAGAGGTCATCAAAGGTCAAATTTAGTCCATTTCAACAATTTTGGAAACTGCCAACGGCCAACTCGGGAACCAATAGAGCTACAGCGCCGCAGAAAAGCGCATTCGATAGCCCTTTTACAGACCTTTCTGAGTAATGTTCTCAGCTTTGACCTCAGGTCAAGGGTTTAGCCTCCAGAGGTCAAAAACTGCAAAAATAGCAGTTTTCACGAAAATGGTTTTTGGTCAATAACTTTTGACTCAAGACAGCCACGACATTACTTTTGGCAGAATCGTGTTCCTCTCGTCGAGACGCGTCGAATGAACTACTTGTTGACCTTGAAAGGTCATTTTGAAAATTTGACCTCAGGTCCAGGTCATGGCCTGACCGGAAAGGGTCATTTTGCATATCAGTCGATCCGTATCGTCGAGCTGAATACATCTGACGTGTTTTCATCGCCCTAGCACGTCTTTATCAAAAGTAACAGCCAAAAACTGCTGGTGACCGTTCATGACCTGAGATCAACTCAGGGGCACCCAGGGGGTCACAGGTGCATTTTTCCGATTCAGTGTGTCATGGTTACCTATGAATTGATGTTTGAGAGGGGTTTGAACATCATTCGTCCGAAAGAGGCGCATTTCAATTTTCTCCTATTGACTTAAAATGGAGAGAGAGGTCGCAAAATTGACCTGACCTTGGGTCACCGAATCGATATCAAAATTCCGAGATATAAATTTTGTACATACTGTTACTCTTATCAATCGCTGAAAGTTTCAATGCTGTAGTTTTAATGCGGTGAAAACCCTTACCCTCGCCAGTCGCCACAGCTCGGGCCGAGTGCATCCCTCCTCCCACCCAGCGCAACCCACACTCGAGTTGTAACGAGGGTGAGGGTATTCACCGTATCCGAACTTCAGGTCGCCTGGCTGAACCAATCTTGCCTGGTCCAGGTCGCCTGGCATCTTGAGACCAGGCCCATGTCACTCCACTTTTGATGACATCATAAGGGGGCCTCAGGACAATGAATGGCGCGGTGCGCCACAATCGCTCCCAAGCTACTTGCCAACAGCTGCCATTTTTGGAAATATTATTTTGAAATAAAGTTTCAAATAATGAAAATATTGTAATAAAGTTGTAGCTTAAATCTATATCATATCTAAAAACTTACTGAAATATGATTTATTCATAGTAAAAATATAAGCTCGATGCGTTTTTACGTTGCTTTCCTGCTGCTGCAGAGGGTTTCTAAATCGTCTATATCTTCAAAACCGGCCATTTCTTAGCATATTGCTGCTCTTTTTTGTCGCTGTAAAATTAGTTGGGCTTTCCATTGACATCAACGGTTGAGCGGTATGTGTAGAGTGTCATCAATAATCTTCAAATGAAGTTAGTCATTTTTACGTTGCAAAGGAATGGAGTACCCCTTGCGAGCATCAGGGGTGACGTCACTCAGGATCTGTCTCTGATTGGTCGGCGGGGGTGTGCCTATACCTTCTATAGATGGCCTTGCTTGAGACCAATAGTACCACTCAAGCTATCACGCATGTCCAATATTTTGTCGCCCGCAACACACTCATCCAGTGTTCCCCCCCGGGCCGATCGGCAGCTGACCACTGGGAGCTCACTCTCAGATCGTCCCTGGCCGTGCGGCG
The DNA here is from genome assembly GCF_019059575.1 of Amphibalanus amphitrite. Classification (NCBI taxonomy): domain Eukaryota; kingdom Metazoa; phylum Arthropoda; class Thecostraca; order Balanomorpha; family Balanidae; genus Amphibalanus; species Amphibalanus amphitrite. The sequence continues at coordinate 47,858 of NW_024882415.1, read as the reverse complement.
CGGATGGCACCGAGAACCGGCCCCGGCCGCTTAGACACCTCGGCCAATTTGGCACGAAAAGCAATAGAAGCTGGTGTGCAAGTGAGCAGGCGCTGGGTCAGTGCTGCGGTGCGAAAGTCAGCCATCGACACATTCGAGGTCAGCCATCGACACATTCGACAGCTATCACTCACCATGGACAGCAGTCCCGCTCCGTCGTGGCGCATTTTGAAGTTTTCGTCTGCGAACGCCGACCCGCCATAGATGCTGCAAACTCCTGAACCGTCGCCCTGCAAAATAGGCGAGCGGGCACTGCCTCAGCACAACAAGTCAAAACTCAGCTCGGACACTTGCTAAGCACAGCAGGGTCCAGTTCATATTGAAAACCCTGCTCACAGAGAGGAAAAATGACACCCTTTTCTGGATTTTCGGTCACGTCAAAAACGCGACCATGGGGGGTCAAAATAACACCCAATATGGGCGTCCTGACGCTGAAATATTGAGTCCTGGCACCTAAAACGGGTTTAACCCTCTCCCGCACATGGGGGGGGGGCGGTCGCCATCCCCAGGTAGTTTTTCGGTCGGAGAGGCCATCATAACCAAGCGTTTTCATTGTAGTTAATTCAATCTGATTAGTGTCATGCCATCTTACAAAACACTTACTCTTCACATTTACACCAAGTTTCCTGCAAAATCTTACCTTGAAACACTAGAAAAATCGATACAAAAACGACTCCCTCAAATGCTCCCTCAGAGCATACGAACCCGCGCCATTACGATCTACTTTCAAGTGGTCGGCCTCCGCCATGTGGACAATTGCTGCGCAGCAAATAAAAAACACAGCAAAATGGGGCAATGAGTGGTAGCCACGAAATTTAAAAGATATGTATAGATTAAAATACTTTGACATTTGGTGTTGTTTTTTTTGTGGTTTAACACACATCGTTTTTAAATGACTTGTATATTAGGGCATCGTATTAGCTAAAATAATGTCCCTAATGTTAAATTTTTAGCTGATTGTTTTGCAGCAGACAATGTTGTCAAATTAAAGCAAATTTAACACGCGCAGTGGAAGGGGGGGGGGCGGATTTCGCCCACCCCTCCTGTTTTTCGCCAATAACTCGCGCCGCAAGGATAATATCAATGTGAAATTTCGGCTACCTGTCCAGAATTGAATTGCGGATCTTCTCGTGCAAAAAGTAAGAAAATCGGTTCACAACTTTTCTAGTAATAGCGGTGTAAAGTCAAACATCCTGCCGCCGCGGCGGCGCGGCGGCCGGCGCTAGCCGTTACGCGCCGCCTGAATTGTAGACTGTGCCGGGGCGGGACGGTTCCGTCTTTACATCGCGCTCCTTACCGCTGATTATATTAGATTCGCGTCAAATTCGGTGAGAAGACTGATAAATGTACAGGCAATCATATAGTCAAAGAATTTTGAAAATCAGCCGGTAACAACTTGAGTTATGAGTGTGTAAACACAAAATTGTGATTGCCGCGTTTCCCGCGTCGGCCGATGCCGCTTCAGCCGGCGACATCTTACCCTTAGCAGGCTTCTAACTGCCATATTTATTGTTGGGTTATCTAGAAATTCACCATACATACTCACAAATGTTTGTTCTTTCGTATAGTGAAAGATTTAAAAAAATTGACCGGTAAGTTTTTGAGTTATCGGCGTGTAAACGCAAAAAAGTCGCTAATATGGCAGATTTGACCACATTTGACCTCATTTGACCTTGAAGATATTGACCTAGGGTCATGAAATTCACACACAACAGAGTTCCCCGTGGCCCCCACCTACCCTCCAAATTTCGTCTTTCTAGCTCCAGTGGGAGCTGAGATCTTAGGGGGGGGGGCGACATCCGCCCCCCCCTTCCACTGGGCGTAGTACTCGCAAACCTTCCACTGCGCGTGTTAAGCGATAAAAAATAGTTGGTTGTCAAGTTCAATGCAGTTCTACAGTACTTAACCTAACCAAATCTTACCTAACCTACTGATTTTTGCCTCCCGGGCATATAGAAATCTAATCTAACCTAACCTAACCTATCCTAACCTGATTTTTGCCTACCGAGCGAAACCTAACCTAACCTACTTATTTTTGCCTACCAGGCATAAAGAAACCTAACCTAACCTAACCTAACCTAACCTACTGATTTTTGCCTACCGGGCATAAATAAACCTAACCTAACTGTAGATGCCGTTTCTATGTCGGCGGCGTTATTCGTGACTGGCACGAGCTACACGAAATAAATTTTTGCTGAAGTAGAAAAGTAGGACGGAAATAATTTGGAACAAGTAAAATAGGTTTAGAACAAGGGTTTTGAAAATAAGTATCGAAACCGTAAGGCAAGGAAGGAAGAAGTTAAGTGCTATTTAAGTTTAATTGGTGTAGAAGAAGATAAGCCTTTCATGTAGCCGCGGACCAAAAATCGCTTTTGACGGTGGTTGTGGTTGAGATTGTGTGCGTGAGAGAAGACGAACCTGTAGGAAAGACGGTGATAAGAACCGGTGTGAAGTGTGCTATTTTGTGCCTGAGTTTATATTTTATTTTAATATCGAAATATTACGACATCCTGATCAACTTTAGTTTGAAATAAATCAGTAAAATCACTCAGCTCAAGCCACCCGTAAAGCATTATCCAGCGCCTACATTTAGTCAAAAGCGGTTTTTGCGTTTATGATTCTTACACTTAGTCAAAGCGCTTACTGACCTTTAAGATATGAAGTTTGTTTAACGTAAGAATCATTTAACGTAACCAACGCAAGTGTAAGTCAAAGTACATAAGAAGATGGGAGCTGACTCTCCAAACGACCTGCCGTTACGTACAGTATATCTAAAAAGTATGTCCCCTGGTTTGGCTCTCCCACAGGAGGCGAATCGGTAACTTGGCTGAATCCCAGTTGCGGCACCCGGCCGCCAGGGTCGCTGCCGCGCGAGCGGCCTTGACCGCTCGCATGTCATTGGCAGTTCGGTCCCTCCCCTTCTATACCGAGGTGGGGAGGGGAGAAGAGGGGAAGAGAGGGGAGGGAGCGGCATCCGCTCGGCACTGGGCGATACCTGGCTGACCCCGCGCTCCCTCGCTGACCTTTGTCCTGCCCTCAGGCGAAGACCGACTTCCTGGCCTGTAGCGGCCCAGCGGAAAACTGAGCTCGCGGGGCGCGACTCCATTGCACAGTGTGGCCGAACACCAGTTTAGCGCGAATTTAATCCCAGCGCCACTCGGATCCACTGAAAATGGTTCTCTGGTTCCAAAACTGACATTTACCCCTCGCCGCACCTATTGGTTTTCAAAATACGCGCCGGCCGAAGGGGGGGGGGGGTACGACCCCCGTCGCTGTTTCGCCCCTGATGAAGCTAGAGCCTCGCGGAAAAAAACGAGCGTGTGTGCCGTTACGAGACGCAGCAACTGGTATCCGATTTTGAGGTCTCAGGTTAACCTGTGACCTCTGAGTTCAGGTCAAGTGGTCCAAGGCACGGATTCGTTTTTTTATTAATAACTTCGCGAAAAAATGCCGCAGAGCCGCAATTTTGGCATCATCGTGTTCGCCTCGCTCAGGTGCGTCGAATGGTATACTTTTTGTTCAGCTGAAGTCAACTTAAGGTGTTGACATCGGGTCATGGTCAGGTTAGAGCCCCCCAGATCACGAAGTTGGTCGAAGGAGGTCATGTTGCATATCATTCGATTCGGCAGGTCTTCCTGAGTCCATTGGTGGCTTTCCCGACTCGCTAGCTCAATTTGATCGGGAGTTATTGACGAAAAACTCTTATTACCCTAGTGGCGTCATAAATGACGTCACGTAAGGCCAATAATGCAAAAGTGAAGCATCGGACCTTGCAAGGAGTGCATGAAATCACGATTCCGTGTGCTTGAGATAGTTAATTAGGCTGGAGCCTGTTCGGCCGCGCCGCCCCCGACCTTGGTCAGGTCACGCCGGGCGGCCAACTAGACATGTTCAAAGCTGAATTGACGGCAAATAGGCAAAAAGTGGCAGCTTAAACTTGCTCGCTTATGTTCAGAAATGTGCGGAGAGTTCAGCCATGCCCTATTCGTCATATCCATTTTTATCCATTTTGACATTTTCCAACTTCTTTATGAAATACCATTGCTAGTGCGCCTGTGAGCCGCGCGCCTGTGTGCGCGTGACGGAGGAGTCATGCGTCTGCAGCGACACCTGCGCCTTACGGTCTGCGCGGTGCGGTGGAGTTTCCTAGACAGCCGCGAGATGGAGCAGCCTGCCCCTTCCTGAGCCGTTCCCGTCCCCCCCACGCTGGCTTCGCGCGGTAGCTTTATTGGCCGTGTCTCAGACGGCGCGAACAGCTGATTGATACCTACTTTTGCCCATCTCTGTCGCGGGCGGTACTTGTTCGTTGCGTACGATATATGTGTTATCCTTTTGTGTTGTGTTACGCGGGATAAGTTTATACGGGGATTTTTCTGTTATTCCGTATGCTATTTGTTAACGGATGAGTATGGCATGCTCATGTGTTAATGTTTATGTCCGCGTCTCTGCAGTACTTGCGGGTTCCCGTGACTGGCGGGCTCTAAGTCAGCCGCCATACTCGGTCTTTTCATGGTGTACTCCGTCGAGAATGGAGGCATGGCGCCTGAGTGGACGAAATCGTTGGTAAGAACTGAACATTATGATTTATTGCTTTATTGCTTTTAGATTATCGCGCTCTTGAATTTGTTCTATTTTTCCGTATCATTTATTTAATGTTTTTGCCTTTGCAGAAACCGCTAGATGCATCGTTGTTATACCGTGCCTACCTGCGCTAGTGCCAGTTTGAGTTGCCACGCTGCTTCATATGCTGCACCTACGCATCGGTATTCGCTAGTCGACCGCATCGTGACGAATACAAGCAACGCTCTGGCTACGGTGTTCTGCGCGTAACAACGCTCGTCAATCTACGGCTCAGGCGACAATAACTATCGTGAGAACGATACACATGCAGGGCTCCTGTTCTAACTCATTAAACTCAGAACCCATTCATTGAAAAGCTACCGTGATAGCAGAAACAGCTTCATCATGAATTGTGCTATCCGGCGATATGCTATTTTCTCATATATCTTCTCGAAGCTTCCGTAAAATTTACATTGAAAACTGGACATATTTCTCAGTACCATAGCCCGATTTCAGGAACCGGAGCGTGGGTCTACTTTCGGCAGGGATATAAGTCCTCAAATGATAAATTGGCTTAAAAATAAGGTTCTATCCGATAACCTCGGACAATTTCCTACCCATTGATGGGTATAAATAGTAGTTTATCGAAAGTCGGGTTTTTGATTAAATTCGCGCTAAACTGGTATTCGGCAAGTCCGTGCATTGGCCCAATCTTATAAATGGAATGCTGTCGTATTCACAGCATTAGATAATATTAATAGTGATACCAGCAGTGGATGTGGTAAAAAAACAGTCCAAAACAAACGAAAGCACACGATTCGTGCATAATGCGCCCTCCCATTCAAATAAGCCCGCCCACTTCGATAGATGGTGTAGTTTCTTAGGGCGTAAAAGATGCAAAACACTACCGATTTATTTTTAGCTCGGCCACTGGGACCGACAATATACAATTGACTGAAATGCATGAAAACCATTTTGCATTTAGGTAATAGCCGTTTTCTGCACCCAAACTTTAGCCAGTGACGCCCTGTCCATTCTAAAGCGTTTATGAGATTGGTCACAGCACCCGATTTTATATGAGAAACTGTAGAGTTCTGCACGGCTGCAATTTTCCACAGCCTAGCCGCCCTGCAGCCGTGGCTCCACAGCCACAGCCGCCCACAGCCGTGGCAAACTGTGGGCAGCCAGCCGTCAGCCGGCCGTGGATACTTTCAATGAAATGCAACCAAATACAGGGATGTTCACGAAAAACTGACACATTTTATTTCCGAATTACGAGAAAACACTTGCCCTCAGAACGGTGATCATGCTATGGGCAAATAGAGTGGACTTCTAAGTTTGCATTGACATATTTTGGGATCATGTCATTTTCGTTTCTAAGAAGTTACAGCGTATTTTGCAGATGACGAGTTTTTGGAGCAGTGCACGACTCAGCCCGAAACAGGAAATTATTCCCCGTTTTTGGGCACGTGCCTGGAGAATTGCAACACCTCTCACTGCACTCGTCGGGAGGTTTGATGTCCTTTGGGCCGCTGCTACAGATCATGTCACTCACGTGACCCCACAGGAATAGTCCACGGAGTTGAGGTAGAGCGAAATGGCCGGCTATGGGTGAGAGGTGATGCGCGAGACAAGTGCCCCCTCCCCCCTGTTCTCGTGTGAGACCGATGATCGCCGTTACTGTACGTAGGGTGGCCCTGACGTGCCAGAACCACCAAATGGTGTAGACGTCGACCCATTTCCGCTACAGTAGCTAACAGAAGCTGTTAAAAGATGGCACGGTACCACTCTACAGTGACTGCCAGCATGCGGCCATGGTTTCTGACATCAGCACTTCCAAGCCTGCCAATTTTGGCATTCCTTAGGAATTTGCCCACAATATGCCAATAGTATAAAACATAATCCATCGAAACATTAATATGTCAAATTTTAGACGAATTCGTAGACTGGTTCAGCCCTGGTGGCAGATGGCAGCCGCGAGAGCTTCATTGTTTTTCCGTTAAGTTTTGTCGCCAAGTCAAATTTCCCCATTTTAACGCTTTCTTATTTATTTGGAAGCTCATGTGATGCTAACTAAAGGAGCTATGCAGATACAAAACTTTTTTCAACAGGCTTTCGAATGGCATGCAAGTCAAGTCTCCGTGAGCTCTCACATGCTCACAAAGTCGTTTTAAAATGTGTCAGTTTTTCGTGAACATCCCTGTAGTATGTATATAATAAGTTGTTTTTAGTTGAAACATGTAGCCAAAAGCACATTGCAATGGGCTATAGATTCTCAAGCTCATGAAGCATCATAGGTTAAGTGGTTGTGTATCTGGCTTTAGGCCGAAAGCCTGAAGCCTGATGCGCATCGCATACCTACACAAGCCCTTGCAAGGGGTTAAGAAAGATGGGTAGGTAGGTATACCTATATCAATAGAAAACATAAACAACGAACCAGAATAGAAGCACTAGCAGTGTAGACATCTAATGCCAAATCCTGAAGCATGGTTGTGGGACAGAACAACAGACTCTGATGCTTTTCATTATCAATGTTAGGTATGGAAAATGAAACTTGAACTGAAGTTGATGGACTGTCAAACAGTGATTGTCTAGTCAAAACTCTTGCTTCTTTCTTACCTTGCATATTTTCTGGGGTGTGATATGCCAGGCTTGAAGCAGCCTTCTGAGCAAGTCTCAAACTAATTTGATATGCAAGGCATCAAAACACTAGTGAGCATCCAAGAAAGAAAAACATTCATAATTTTGATTTTTCCAAATAATGATCTTCGCTCAAATCCCCAAGGACGTGCGAGCCACAATTGCCTCTTTCAATTAAAAATTTTACTTGAGTTTTTAATGACGTCAATAGCAAAGAAGTGGCAATAAATTGTTGTTTTGTCACTATAAACAGCCACAAAAATTATAATTAATAAATAATAATGCTATACAGTTAAAAACTTGCTCTAAAACAAAGATAAATTATCAAATATTTACATTTTCAGAAGAAGACGTCATTTTATTAGTAAAGTCAACAGCTCGCGTAAGAAATATTGTGTTCAGGGTTTTCACCGTCATGTGAATTACGTGTTCAGGGTTTTCACCATCATGTGAATTAACCGTAAGTAAGGTTCATGCTCACTTATAATCTAATTTCATTGGCTTCGTTGATCAGCATTTTCTGTTAGCGGTCACTCACACACCAGTTAGAACATAAAGCGCCAGTTTTATATTATGTAATTGGACTTGCCGAAAATCCAGCAATACATCTAAGAGTTATTTAAGATAATATTTTATGAAGCCTTTACCTGCCTTTACCTAGGTGTGATTTCTTTTTCTATTACCTGAAAGAATCATTGAACGCTCGTCTTCAATAGCTGTAAGGTGCTCTCCTAATGACCAGGTGAGATTGATTTGAGAGGGATGTGACAATGCAACATGTTGCATTTTCCAAAACTGTCAAGTCTTGATGATGAAGGAACAATTGGTACCTATAATGAGTATTCTGTACCAGAGTGCAAACTCCCCTACAGCAAATGGTAAAACCATTACAGGTTTTCAAAGGCTTCACCACTTTCAATGTTGCTGGGCATCCTTTGCATGATTTTTACAGGCTAGATTGCTTATAAGAATGTAAGATTAAGGATTTAAAATTTTATATTTGAGTACTTAAGATTGAGCTTGAAATCTCACAGCCGTGGCCACAGCCGTAGCCGTGTTCTTGGAGATATTTGCAGCCGCCCCGGCCCACAGCCGTGGGGCTGCAGCCAGCCGGTGCAGACCTCTATGAGAAAGTCGTTTAAAAAGCATCTTATTTGATATTTCTAACGAATTTATTATTGTGGCCACTTTTACAGGTGACGTCTATAGAGCTTTGACTTTTACATTTCTTCCTCGTTGAGGAGAAACGTTTTAACCCTCACCGGACCTTCAGGTTTTCTGAATACCGAGGGGGCGTTGGGGGTTGGAAGTGAGGAAACAACCCCCTTCGCCGATTCGCCCCTAATTGAGCTAGAGCCTCACGAAAGAAACGATCGTGTGCGTCGTTACGAAATGCAGCGATTGGTCTCCGATTTAAGGACCAGGGTCAGCCGATGACTTCGGAGGTCAGGTCAAGTGGCCCAAGGCACAGGTTTGGTTTTTGGTAAATAACTTCGCTAAAAATGATCGCAGATCCGCGCTTTTAGCAGCATCGTGTTTGTCTAGCTCAGGCGAGCCGAATGGTATACTTTTCTTCGGGTAAGATCAACTTATCTTTCTAGTAGAGGCTCATTTGCCATTGGGTCTACAGTGCAGGGATATTTCTATCTCGCACTCCTCTGGCATGCAAAGATAAGCTTTAGGCACGTGTTTTAAGAAAATAAAACACCAGTATAACGCCTTTTGGGGCGACTAACGGAGCGAGCGAGAGGGTGGGCCTTGCACGTGCGAAATTGCGAGGGGGTACCTCCAACTGACTTGTGCATGGCACCCTACTAACCGGTCTCTAGCGATGTGCCAAATTTGGGCACAATCGGCCCAGCCGTTCACGAGATCTGGAAGCGGCACCCTGCACGTGCGCACGTGCAAAATGGGTCCCAACTGACTTGTGCACGGCACCCTACTAACCGGTCCCTAACTGTGTACCAAATTTGAGGGTAATTGGTCGAGCCGTTCTCGAGATCTGGAAACGACCCCTGCACGTGCGCACGTGCAGCAGCGCCCCAACTCTGGCACATGGATATGCAGTGCCTAGTGGGTGCCTACCTACATGCCAACTTTCAGCGCAATCGGCCAAGCAGTTACCGAGATATTGCAACAATTACAAAACGGACACCTCTTCGTTTTGCACGTGGCACGTGCATAAGGGGTCACCCACATGCATCAGGAATAGTCCAATACTTGGTAGAAGGAATGAAGCTACCCTACAAAAATTATCGCGTGTAAATCGGTCAAGTGGTTGCTGAGATATAAGCCTCGCAAAAGCGTGACCACGGCCGGCCGGCCGGCCGGCCGGCCGCTCATACTCAGAAATTTCCGTTAATCTAAGGAAATGTTAAGTGTCCATGACAGTTGGATAGCGACAACTCAAGAAACTCAAGATTTCTTTCAAACGATATTTATTTTTGAATTACTTTTAAATACACAAAGCTTTCGGTCACATACGACCTTGATCACTGTGTTTCACAATGTTTCACAATTATACAAACTTCGCAAAAATGATACAAAAACCGTCTAAAATTCTTAATGTGAAGCGCATGAAAATTTCCTAGCCTACCGCCAGTTTTGCTGCCCAGGATGATAATGAAATGAACCCACTTCTCGAGTTGAATGTGTCCCGGGTGATGATATGAGCGGCTTCTAACGTTTTTCGTGTCTTCTTTTTTATATTTCTTTCTAATATTCTTGTTTTAGTCCAGTCTGGTAAATGATTGCATTTGTCTATATGAAGGACGATGGCATTCGACTCTCTATGATATTTGACATCGCTTCGATGTTCTTTTAGGCGTACGTCAATGCCCCGTCCTGTTTCACCTACGTAACTTTTTCCGCAACCTTTGCAAGGGATTTCGTAAACCACACTCTTTTAAACCACACTCTTAATGTATACAGGAAACCAACAAACAAGGAAGACTATGTACATTTTTATTCGGCTCATAGTGAACGTACAAAAAGCGGCATTGTGATCGGTTTCTTTTTGAGAGCACTGAGAATATGCAGCAAGGAATATCTTCAAGAAGAGATTGACCATATTTACAAAACTTTTGAGAAGTTGAGATATCCTAAGGGATTCCTAATACGACAAAAAGAGAAAGCAATACGAATTAAGAGAAGAAATGACGAACGCACGAACAGAGATCACGACAAAGAAGTCGGAACAAGCTCGAAGAAGAAGAAAACGAAAAGATATATAACGATTCCGAATTCGAGCAAAGCTGACATAATTTCGCGAGAACTCGAGAAAACGAACATTCAGGTCGCAACGAAAACAGGAATCAAGATACAAGAAATAGCCAAAACAATGTCATCAGATAAAAATACAAATGAAGAAAAGAGTGTGGTTTACGAAATCCCTTGCAAAGGTTGCGGAAAAAGTTACGTAGGTGAAACAGGACGGGGCATTGACGTACGCCTAAAAGAACATCGAAGCGATGTCAAATATCATAGAGAGTCGAATGCCATCGTCCTTCATATAGACAAATGCAATCATTTACCAGACTGGACTAAAACAAGAATATTAGAAAGAAATATAAAAAGAAGACACGAAAAACGTTAGAAGCCGCTCATATCATCACCCGGGACACATTCAACTCGAGAAGTGGGTTCATTTCATTATCATCCTGGGCAGCAAAACTGGCGGTAGGCTAGGAAATTTTCATGCGCTTCACATTAAGAATTTTAGACGGTTTTTGTATCATTTTTGCGAAGTTTGTATAATTGTGAAACATTGTGAAACACAGTGATCAAGGTCGTATGTGACCGAAAGCTTTGTGTATTTAAAAGTAATTCAAAAATAAATATCGTTTGAAAGTAATCTTGAGTTTCTTAAGTTGTCGCAATCTAAGGAAAGACTACGCTCGCTTCGCTCGCTCCGTAACAAAGTTTATCTTCGCATCCCTCTGAGGTGCAAAGATAAAGTCTCGTGAGCCATACCCAAAAATCAAGAAAACAATTTCCTTTCATTGAAAGTAAATTAAGGTCAACCACATTGGTAGTTGATTGGTAGCAGCATTAAGTCAAGTAGCTAGCTATGTCCGATATAGAAATTATATAGAAAGTGGTCGGAACGCTAACACGAAAAGAAAGACTGAGTTTTGCATTAACCTTTTCAAAGAGTATTTGGGCGATCAATTTATTCTCACTGCGCCTGAGCAGCAATATCCTGAAGATTTAAATGTTAACTTGTGCCGGTTTCTTATCCAGCTGAAGAAGAAAGATGGCACCGATTACGAGCCAGTATCAGTGAGAAATATCATTGGCAGCATCGCTCGATATCTGAACGAGAAAAAGTATGAAAACATCATGGAAAGCCCAAACTTCCGTAACATGCGCGAGGTTCTGAAAAGAAAGATGAAGGAACTGAAAGAAAACGGACACGGCAATGGGCCACGAACAGCGTCAGCCTTGACGGATGAAGAAATACGAGATCTGTGGAGTGCCGGCGTTTTTACTCCTTCCACACCTCTCGGACTCGTAAGGGTTTTATATTTTTACATGACCCTGAACTTCGGAATGCGCAGCGGACAAGAGCATCGTGACCTGAGATGGGGAGACGTCACTCTGCATACAGATCACAACGGAATGGAGTTTTTAGCATATTCTGAGCGCCAAACCAAGACGAGAACGGGAGAAAATCCAAGAGGAAAAAAGAAAATGCACACCTCAGCTTTGGGCACAGCCTCATCTAGGAGAAAAAATCCGGTAGCCATGTACAAAAAGTACGCAGGAAAGCGACCAAAGGAGGCGATGACAGAAGAATCTCCATTGTATCTGAGCGTTATTTACAGGCAGACGTACGAGAACAAACCATGGTTTAAAAACACACCTATCGGACGCAACACACTTCAGTCAATCATCAAGAAATGTGCTGCTGAAGCTGGAATCACCGGGAAAAATATCTCAAATCATTCCGCGAGAAAGACCATGATCCAGAAACTCAGAGACGCCGGCTACAAAACAGAAAACATCATGGAAAAAACTGGTCACAAGAATATGTCCTGGCTCCATCCTCAACTACAGTATGATCAGCGACGAAGAACAGCGGCGGATGGGCGCAACCCTCATGGGAGACGCAGCGTCTCGGCCGCCTACCAGTCTGCCTCAGTCCTCCACTGAGGCTGGATCAGGAGCATCACGAGATCCCATGTTCGGACAGTTTTCTGTCCCAGCTCCAACTATAACGTATCACAACTGCACGGTCTTCAACCAGAGCAGATTCGTACCTTGGCCTGTAAACTTCAGTGGAGATGCCCTGAAAGAGCTGTTTGGTTCTGTGTTACTTGACAACCAGCATGCCGAGTGAGCTCACTTCGTGTGTTTGTTGAGTTTATGTGGTGTTGGTTGTACTCATGTACCGTATATAAAATATGTTTGGCGGAAATGGCCGTGTAAAGCGGTGTTGGTTGTATTTATGTACTGTAAAAATATGTATGACGGAAATGGCCATGCAAAGTGGTAATAAACGAACGTCCATTATAGGTATGCTTAAAGCTGTCTTATATTCAAGTGAAATTAAATTAGCATAAATGAGCTACTATAATCATCTATCTATATTAGGGTAGGGTGGGGTAATTTGAACATGTGGGGCAATTTGAACATAGTGTGATTAACACAAAATTACGGAAAATCCATAAGTGGGATGACAATAAGACCAATGAGAGAAATTATCGTGACTAAAAGGGCTATCATATGAACGGGGTATAATGTTTCAGGGAATGAAGATGTTGACGCACAGTGTAAAAAAATCAATTTCGCAAGGATAAACGCCTAACAACACGTCATTGCAACTTCATTGCAGCGCAAAATCTTGCATTGCTAGCGCCTAATACGCAAAGGCTTTTGTTGTACAATGACCTAATCAGTGCCTTCAATCCAAGAAATTTGCTTTTGAACCCTGTTTTTTTAAATGGCAAAATAACTTTTAGCGTGGGGTAATTTGAACATAGTGTGAGAATTTCAATGAAGACAGAGATAGCTCCGAAAAAACAACGCTCCCAGTTTTTTTTTTGCCAATATTTTCGACCCAAAGCAGTAGCAGATAAGTGATGCCAGTTGTAGAAAATTTACGTCTAATATCTGTCTAATGTCCGGCATTTTCGTTGATTTCCGTCCAAAAATGTTAAAGTCAACTATTTGTCCAAATATGTCCAAAAATTATGCAGCTATCAACACTCAAAACCGTCATTTATATTGCTTATCATGCAATTTCACCAGCCGGAAAGTGTTCATTATATTGAGAGCTGAACAAGCTTTCCATTCGCCAATCAATGCTACGCACGATTACTTGATAAAAATGCTAAGTGTGGCAGGCCATCGTCCAACGTTGTCCAGACTACTATACCTTTGTGCAATCAATTCCGAATTGGACATTATAAAGAATCGGAACTCCGAATGTCCAGGTTCCGATTGGCACCACTATAACAGATGAAGTAAGGTTTGGTAGGGTTTTTATCGAACGGAGATGATAGACGTTCTGTTAATTGAAGAGAGGCGAATTCTGTCAACTGACCGGTGTGCAGCGTGCAGATATTGATACTCTGCAACTCTTATTTTTGTTGTTGCGTTGATTTTTCAAATGATGGTATGTTAAGAATTGCTCTGCCTATTCGTTTATGGGTCAAACAACATCGATGCTGGCGAGACTATCGTTTTTATGGCAGGTAAAGGCAGTATGTTCAAATTACCCCACGGTGGGGCAATTTGAACACACCGTGACTTGGTGGAGAAGTGATGCTATGCTATTCAAGGTATGCTCGACTCGTCCAAAAATGAGGTTTGCATGGTGAAAGCAAGTGACACATGCGCTACTGAAACAGTTTTTCTTCATCCAGGGTTGAGCTGGAATTTGGTACAACGGAGAAGACGCAAAAATATGTTCAAATTACCCCACACTACCCTACTATTTGAGGAGGGTGCGTCTGTCCGTTACCGAGGTCCCGACTTGGTGGTGCTTTGCGTGGACTACAGGCCAGACCGTTGCACCTAGCCCGGTGAAATTTGCACAACTTATAGATCAAAGATGCGCGACGTGCCTTTGAGGGGTCTCAGCTCGATCGGGTCGTTAGTGAGCGCGTGGCGCGTGCCCAAAAAGTGCAAATTCGCGTCATAGACTTTACATGTATAAATCGGCGTGCGAAATCGGGCGAAAACGGCTAATTTTGGCCGACACGGGTCCAGTCCCCGTGCAATATCTTGGTGACCAGGGATCCGACCGGCACGGGGAAAACAGCATCGTGTACAGAATTGAACGGGCTATTGAATGGTGTGCAATGCAGAGGATAGCACGCGCCACGTGCACCGGAGAGGGCACTTTTATTTGAAAAATTGCGGTTTTTGAGGGATTTTGGAATTAATTTTATTCTTAGGTGACCGTTAAACGGAGCGAGTTGAAACAACGCCTGTTGACAAGAGAAAGGTACCGCCTCTCATGGAAAAATTGTGAAAGGCTGATTGATCCAAATCAAGGTGGTACAAATCACAGGAGTAAATGGTGTTTGCCAATTTTGTGCCACTTTATTAATCACACGGGTTTTGCTCCATGATCTGATATTTCTGGCAATTAAAAGTGGCACCGTTGGAAAGAGCATTCAATTCTGTCCAAGGTACAGTCTTCATTTTTGCATGGTGAGCAACGGTATTCTTAAAAATGTAAATGTTCCAAACCATACATCGTCATTTTTAGCGAAATTCATCGATGGCCCTCAAAAGACTTCACGCCAGTTTTCGAATCATCCTAAAGTAGAACGCATGATAATACGACACGGGCACCTCGATGCGATGTATCTTTTTTATTACAAAATGCTTGGCCGTCCAAAAGCAATCGAAGGAAATGAATACCAACCAAATCGACACAGACCAACCCAATACCCATGGGTCAAAAATAACCCTTCTTCGCGTTGCGGAGCACGCGGGTAACCCTAGTAATGACCTACCCGAAATGAGCCTCTACTAAGAAAGATATAGGATTCCTCATGGCTCCGTCGTGGAAGATCGGATAGCTTTTCCGCGCGTGTTTAAAAAAAAAACCTCGCTCCTTCGTCGCTCGGTTTTTCAGAAACCCGCTTGGAAAAGATATCCTGATCTTCCACTCGGAGCCATGAAAAATCCTCTATAACCCTCGCCCGTATAGAAGGGGGGTCGAACGGACCCCCCTCCCTCGGTTTTTCGCGAATAACTCGCGTAAAAAGCGGCCGATCGCGACGAAACTTTCAGTACCCTCGCGTTAATCAATTTTACACCCACCCTGAAATTGTCATGAACCTGACCTTAATGACCTTTGACCTGCGACCTACTTTTCGAGACCATGTTTGGCCGGAATCGCGATTCGGCGTATGTCGGCTCGCATTAGCGGCGCGTTTGCAGTCTTTTCGTGGTTTTAAGCGTTCAAACATGGGATATGATGTTGCTTCCATGCGTTAGGGTGGGTGTCAAGGTCACCGGAAAGTCAGGTCAGGTCATTGACCTTTGATGACCTCGGTTCACTTTTTCGAGTTTTACATGTTTCTAGGCCAGTTTTAGGAGCTGAATTCGAATTTAGCAGCCATATGAACATTTACGAAGTAGTTTTGGTGCCCTGGTAACATGTTGCGAAGCTGTCAGAGGCGGTTGCCACCTACTACGAATACCCTTACTGGTTGACCTGACCTGACCTGACCCGACCTGGCCTACATGCATGAAGACTGTGATCAAAACTAACATGATATTCGTGATCAGCACCCCGAAAACCCCATAGCAGCCACGCTTTACGACTTTCTAACAGGTCCCGATTTTCCCGACTTTTGGGACATTGACCTGACCTGGAAAGCCAACCGATGACCTAGGACCTTAAAATCAGTCTACATCTACGTCTAAAATCTAGTCACGGTAATCAGTCTAGATATCATCGTGATATAGCTGGCCACTCTACGCTATGCACGCTTTTGCCTTAGCTCAAAACATGCACCAGCCATTCGTGAAAAACAGGTCCCGATTTTACCAACTTTAGTTTGCGCCATCTATCGGCAGGATTTGAAGCTCTACCTTCCGCCTACCGATATTATCCTTCGATACGGCGCACACAAAGCACGTTAATGAGCACGAATGATGCTGCGAGAAAGGGCGTCTTCAACACCTTCGGTGAGGCTAAAAAACATTCGCAGTTTACGCGCCCCGAAAGAAACATAGCCGATCACAGCGCGGAGACGGCGCCCGGGGCAGATGGCAGCACCTGTGTTTGTCCGCAGGGAGCCGTGTGTCTTTCCGCGGCCAGGTGTCTTTCTGCGACTAGCTCTGCCCTCCGCCGCTAGATGGCAAATGTCAGATTTGTCGCTCATGAGTATTGAAAACCAAACAAAAGTGAATAACTTGAATGAGAATGATAAAAGAGCTACCGTAAACCGGGGTGAGTTGATATGGGGTGGTGAGTTGATATAAATTGCTCAAAAAATGTTAAAATGTGTGCTGCTCATCCATTTGTAAACCAATTTTCAGTTTTATTTTTCTGTGAAGTAAAGCAACCAATAAGTGATCCATATAGCTGAGAAAGGCATGCATGTGGTGCAGTGCCTTCTTAACACATTACTTTTTTCAAAGTCCTTTTTTTCTTCTGATTTTGAAACTAAGGAAAAGTCCCCACCCTACAGCAAAGACGGTGGATATTCATGGAACAACATGCACTGGGAAAGAAACTATCATCAATTTACTGTTGATCCCAGGTAGTTTTGGGTTTCACCAATAACAACGTTTTTTATAATTTTAAGAAAAGTGACAGGTGGTGAGTTGATATGTCATCAAGTGGTGAGTTGATATGCATGATAAGAGCTGATACCAGGCTGGTATGCATGCAAATTAGCATGAAATATGGGTCTGCAGGTAAGACAAAGTCAATTAGACCAACTCTTCTCCTTTTCTCTCCCCACCTCATTCCATCAACCCCCAAAGGCTTTTGTTTTTTTTTTTCCCGAATGCTTGAGACGAGGCCTGTTTGTATCACTGATGTTAGTTGTCGGACTTTCGTCCCCGTCTTGAGTTGAGATGCTACGTTTCAGCCAGTAACTTCTCCGGCCATACTCAAATCTGCCTCGATAGTGGAGTGGTTAGAACCGTGTACCATCACCGGGGAAACCCGAGTTCGATTCCCGCTGATTACAGGAGCTTTCGAACGGTTTGACGCGTACGGCGCAACACCACCAACATCCAGGTCCTTCTGAGGGTCAAAGAACACCTGACGAGTGACGACGGCCGGACCGTAACTAGCCGAATCGTTGTGAAACTAGCATCTCAACTCAAGGCGGGGACGAAGGTCCGACAACTAACATCAGAGACCCCAGTTTTTTTTTCTGTGGACATACCTAACATGCAAAAGGCACAGCACAACTCCCTGTCAAGTCTCAAGATGGCTCCCTACAAGCTACAAAGGAACGCTAAAGAACACCTATATACATACAGATTAAAAAAATTGTTATAATTATCCGTAGTTTCGAAAATGACAGAACTGTCGTTTCTGTATGGCTAACAGCGCGGGAATTCTGATCTCGTGAAACTGATTAGTTTTCCTGCTTGGCGTTGCCAACCGAGAATGAGTGACAAAATGAAATGGAACAAACAATATAAAGAAATTGACTGGTGTTTTAGCCCTCGCCCGTATTCGTGTTTGGCCAGCGTTTAATGTACAGCGTTTAATGTATTTAATGTATAATTTAATGTACATATAGGGGGGGGGGGTCCGTTGGAATCCCATCGAAGTTTGGCCCCTGGTGGAGCTAGAGCTTCGCGGAAAAAAAACGAGCGTGTTGCCCGAGACGCGAGGAAGCCGATGATAACCAACTTTAAGGTCCTAGGTCATTGGTTAACCTTCCAGGCCAGGTCAATTACCCAGAAGTCGGGAAAATAGGGGGTTATTTGAAGTTCGTAAAGCGAGGTTATTACACCTTTTTGCACTCAAAATAGGCATCTTTTCATTCAATTTCGGCGAATTGCATTCAATTTTAGCGATCTCTCATTTGCTTCGAATAGAGAGATCGCTGAAATTGAATGCAATTCGCCGAAATTGAATGAAAAGATGCCTATTTTGAGTGCAAAAAGGTGTATTTTTTGGCGGTTGCTGATCACGAATGTCATGTCAGTTTTGATCACAGATGTCTTCGTACATTTAGGCCAGGTCAGGTCAGGTCAGGTGAACCAGTAGGTGTCCTGCCGGCTATCCATAGGGAGTGTCAAGTGTCAACTACCACTGACGGTGTCGTAACATGTTACGAAGGCACTAAAACTACTTCGTAAATGATCAAATGCATGTTAAATTCGAAATCGGCCCGAAAAACTACTCTAGAAACATGTAAAACTCCAAAA
Source organism: Amphibalanus amphitrite (assembly GCF_019059575.1). NCBI lineage: Eukaryota > Metazoa > Arthropoda > Thecostraca > Balanomorpha > Balanidae > Amphibalanus > Amphibalanus amphitrite. The sequence continues at coordinate 29,255 of NW_024882415.1, read as the reverse complement.
AGTGAGCCGAGGTCACCAAAGGTCAATGACCTGACCTGACCTTCAGGTGACCTTGACAGTTGACACCCACAATACTGCATGGGACCAACATCATTTACATGTTTGGACGTTACAATCACAAAAAGACTGGAAATGCGCGGATAATGTGAGCCGACTACGCCAAATCGCGATTCCGGCCCAGCATGGTCTCGAGAATCAGGTCACAAGTCAAAAACCATTTGAGTCAGGGTCATGAAATTTTTAGAACATGTGTAAAATTGATAAACTCGAGAGGTACTGAAAGTTTCGTCGCGATCGGCCGCTTTTTGCGCGAGTTATGTGCGAAAAGCCGAGGTGGTCCGTTCGCCCGCCTATAAGTGCGAAGGTTAAGGCTTTTGATGCCGAATTCTGTTTTATGTCGCTTATTTCACCTGATAGAATACAGTCCGAATTAGATTCGCTTCACTTCACTTCATTAATATTTTGTTGATTACCAGTCAACAAAAGCTCAGAAGTATATGTATTCTTTCATTTCAATCCATTATCTCTGTCAGAGGCATATCAACCTTGACCCGCAACTGACAATGTGTTTTAATTACAAGAAAATACACTTGCAATTCCAGAATATATTGCCAGTTTTAATACCATTGGCTTGAGGACACGTGACTAGCCAAGTTCAGAATGTTCTAAGTAAAACTAAGTATCATAAAGCGAAAAAATGATGTCGCTAAAATCAAGCCATTTTGATAGCGCTGTGTTGGACATGATTGCGTTTTCATGAATGTGAGGTCTGCTGCCAAACTACTACCATTTTTCTGATGGTTTCTTTCAGGATGTGTTCTCTCATCTTTTTTTTTAAACACTGGCATTTTATCAACTCACCTCTGAGCTTCTTTAGCCGAGAAATTTTAAAAAAATCCAAAACCATATCAACTCACCACCCCTCAGGGGGTGAGTTGATATGAACTTTGGCGTTTTGAAAAAGGGGCTTAATATATACATTTTTTATTCATTTTTGCTGATTGCCTCCCCAAGGCATGTGCCATGAAACTGGCACAAAAAGAATTCCGTAAATGAATGTGGCTTTTAAAGAAATCTAGAAAAACCTCAAAATCCATATCAACTCACCCCGGTTTACGGTACAATTTTAACGGAGATTGTTGAGACGCCCGCATTGGAACCGCAATGGAACTATCAGTATTCACTATTCCGGTCAGCACTTTGTGCAAACGATCGTTATGTTGGTACGATCTTGAAACGTCCAAGTTTATTAGTCTTCTAAATAAGTTAGTTATATAGAACGTCCGCAAATCACATTCAAGGCAGATGATATGCTGTCGGCGGTGCGTACAGGCGCGCACACAGGATTTTTGAATGGGGGGGGGGGGGGCACGACCTTCGGACTGGGCCCCCCATGCCGAAGGGCCCCCCCCCAAAAAAAAATACGGCCCACGGGGTTATATTTTGGTTGGTTTGAAGCTTGAGCTTTTGTCAATGTATGGTAAAACAAATATTTCGGAACCAGCTTAATTTTCAAAACATTTATATTTTACGCTAGCATGTTTTTTCTCAAATGCGACTCGAGCCGGTATATATATATTATATATATACCTAATCATCTAATTTATTACGTAAAACATTTCATTAATAAACATTTTTGCAAGTCCCTCAGAAATCAGCCCCGGGCAGCGACTAACTGCCGGCCGGCACCGGGTGGCTGGAAGCAGGGGCCGGTCACTGTTTGGCCCGGATGTGTAGGAGCGGGAGCAGCACTCCTTTTTCACGTATATTCGCATATTTTTTAGGCACATCGACATGAAATGTCATTATATCTGATACGATGCGGGATCACAGACTAGAGATCCAGCTTATAACTTATATTTAATGCTTAACCGATGAATCAAGTCAACAGGACTATGTACGATGCATGTCGGACACGTACCCAGAATTTGGCCCAAGAGGGGGTCACCTGCTGGTCACCTGACCCCGGGCCCGCGAGTCACCCGGGGGCCCAGGGTCAGCCCAGGCAGGGACGTATCCAGAACCTTTCGATGGGAGGAGGGAGGCACGGTGGGTCCGGTCTCACTGGCAGACGGGTCTCTTTAAAACGGTCTTTGCATGAGAAAATGTGGAAAATTGGTAAGTAAAATTATCATTTATGCCCGAGAAGTGTGCCTAATGTACACTAATGCCTAATGTACATGGTATTTTACGAGCGAGCGAAGCGAGCGAGCTCCTCAGAGTCACAGGTGTGTGGCGCGCTCAGAGGTGCCAGTGAAAGGCCGTCAGATGCGCTGGTGTTGGGTCCTCACAGGCGCCGTTACGGGGTCTTAGGGCTTAGAGACACTGGTGGGGCCATCATTGGCATGTGTGCAGGGGCGGCGGATTCCGGGGGGCAGGGTGGGCAGCTGCCCACCCTGAAAAATATCAGGGTGGGCAAAACTATCTTTTTGCCCACCCTGTTCTGGGTGGAGGCCCTTTGCTCGGAATAGAGGGCCGCAGGCCCTCTATTCCGTTTTTTTAGGACCAGCCATGCTTGAAAGAGGCTAATGGCTTCCGTTCAAAAAATGGCACTTTTATGCAAAAGGTTTCCTGAGGGTCACTCTACAATGTTAAGATGAGGCTCTGCTGTGCCAGAAGAGCCTCCCAGTCCCTGCAAAGAGAGGCCCTCCCAGAAACGGAGGAGGAACTATGTGTACGCAGGAGGCCCCTGTGCAAATGGGAGGCCATCCGTGTATGTACAGAGGAGGCCCTTCCGAGCACAGAGGAGGCCCCCTGAACGGATGAGGAACTAAACGTACACAGGAGGCCCCGTGCACATGGGAGGCCCTCCATGCACATAGAAAATGCGTAGTATACAGAGGAGGCCCTTCCGAGTACAGAGGAGGCCCCCTGAACGGAGGAGAAACGAAACGTAGGTACGCAGGAGGCCCCCTTGCACAGGGAGGCCCTCCATCTAAAGCGGAGGAGTGTCGGATACAAAGGAGGCCCCCCTTGCACATGGGAGGCCCTCCATGTACAGAGCAGGCGCGTAGTATACAGAGGAGGCCCTTCCGAGTACAGAGGAGTCCCCCTGAACGGATGAGGAACTAAACGTACGCAGGAGGCCCCTGTGCACATGGGAGGCCCTCTATCTAAAGCGGAAGTGTGTCGGATACAGAAGAGGTTCACGTCCACATGGGAGGCCCTCCATGCACAGAGAATGTTGAAATTCGGTCATGAGTGGTTTTAAGTAATATTTGTATCTTGCTGTGATCAGTGATTCACCCGGCCGCCGGCTGAGCTTCCCGGCCGACGCGCGGCCGCTGTATTGCGGCACAGCATCACTCGCTGGAGCGGGGCTGTGCGGCGCGGACTCGTGCAGTGATTGGTCGGCTGCTGACCACGTGATTGTGAGGCGAGGTCGGGTGAGTGTGCGCCGGCGGAGGGCAGTCGGGCAATGTCTGTTGTCGCGGCTGGTGCGTTGGGACCTCGAATGTTATATGCGTTTGCTGGGGACGTCGGCAGTCTCGTCTGAGAGGCTTGCTGTCGGCTTACTCGGCGACGCATATGCATTCGAGGGTCTAAATCTGGGACTGAGTCTGTCCGGCTCGTTCCACATACGCTTTTTGGACCCAACCACCGATAGCACAGCGCCGTGAATATGTTAGCCTTACTAGTCTGAGCGGCCTGTTCGGTGAGCATATTCGCGGAGCTGTTCGTAAGATTTGAGCGTGCCTTGCAAGGTCGCTATTTCACACGGCTGTCGGCCTATTCATGGGCGGTATTTTCTTGGGTTTCCTCGAGCGTCTCTCGAGATTCACTAGCATATTTCTCCGCCAGTTGTGATTGGTCGCTGTTCATATCGAGTCCCTCATAGCCGGGTTTTTTGGCAAGTGATCATCTTGTTTGTCTGGGTTTTGTTGACCAAAAATACATCCGCCTGGTGTATTTATACCGTTCTTTAACTTGGAATCGCAACATAGTCCACCGGGGCCGGATCATTTATTCAGTGGCGGACACAGTCCCCATGGCTACCGGACATTAAAGTTGTTGAGTCCACTGGGTAAATTGATGGTTTATTTTGAACATACAGTCCACTTTGTACTTTGATTTAGTTCCCATTTCACTCAAACATGGAGGAGCTACTGGCTGCTAGGTCGCGTCTCCGCACAAAGGCTACTAAAGCGTGCAACGATCTCCGAGCCTACAGGGAGGGAGATCGGAAAGCGCTAGATCAGGACCAGCTTGCCCTCAAACTCCATCATGTGGAGAAAATCTATGCTGAGTTGCAGGGCTTGCAGGTCCAGCTGGACAAACAGGGTCAAGCCGATGAGACAAATCATGTTCAGACTCTGGAGGATGAGGCTTTCCTCGGTTCTCGCCTCTTGACTCGCCTCGAGAAGGCAGAGGAGGCCCAGTTCAGGGCAGAGTCGATGAAGGCAGCTGGTAGCGCCGATTTGAAATCATCTCTCACCGTGGCGATTCCCACATTCGATGGTGATGTGATGAGATGGCCCGAGTTCTGGGAACTGTTTTCGATTGCTGTGCACGACAACCAGTGCTATGCCAACGTTCAGAGATTCGTGGTCCTCAAGTCGCATCTTGCCATCTTGCCGGAGCGGCATTGAGGGCCATTCAGGGCATCCCAGTCACGGGTGACGGGTATGTGCAGGCGGTGTCAGCTCTGAAAGCGCGATTTGACCTCGAGAATGTGCGACGGGAGACTCTCTTGAAGGAGCTGATGAACCTGTCATCAGTCCGCCACGGTGACTTGAAGGCCATGCGATCCTTCATAGATCACCTGTCTGCGCACACGAGAGCTCTCAGCACTCTGGGTGTCTCCTCAGAGAGCCTATTCAGCCTGCTGCTGCCCATGGTGAAGGGCAATATCCCCGAAGACTGGCGTCTGGAGTGGGCCCGGCGATCGAGTCACCACTTTGATGATTTCCTGGTGTTTTTGAAGGAGGAAATTCGGGTCAGAGAGCTTGCTAGGGGCCCGAATAGTGAATGCTCTGCTGTTGACCCACCAGCAACGTTCTCGGTGACCACCAGAGACCTCGACTCTGAACACCTGGCCAGGGAATGTCTGGGCAGTCCGTGTGCTGAGCGTGGTCGCCAGCATCACTCGCTGCTGCATGATGCAGAGTTTGCGGCGCAGCGCTCGTCCTCACCTGTCTCCGAGTTGAGGCCTGACCCTGAGCCACTGCCGCCCACTGAGCCTTCTGCTTCGGATACTTGTGCAGAGGCTGAGACGCACGGTGTTGAGCTGCCCAGCCGTCACCGATACAATGTCAGCTCTACAGGAAAGAGCTTCTTGCAAACCGCTGCTGTTGTGGCAGCAGGTCCCAATGGCCGCACGCCGGCACGTGATCTTCTTGATGGAGGATGTGATTCCTCCTATGTCAGGAGCTCCCTGGCTCAGGAGCTGGGACTACCTGAGAAGGGCTCCGACACATTTGTCTGCATCGGGTTCCATGAGAGAACCGAGCATCCCTGTACCTATGATCGAGGTCAGGTTGACCTTGAAAGTCCTTTCGGTGGCCCGTCAGTTAAACTTGACATGAAGAGCACAGACGTGCTATGCTCACCGGTCCCAACTGCTCAGTCACCGCGGTTGCCGTCTGAGATCCAGACGGCTGATGATTTCCGGGGTGGTGAGGTTGACGTCCTCGTAGCGGCTGATGACGTGCATCAGGTCGTCCTACAGGATCAGTTGGAGGCTGATGGGCTGAGAGCCATCGATACTATTTTTGACTATGGGCTGAAAGGTGGAGACACTGATGGTCTCCACACGAGCCAGTGCCCTTCTAGTCGGCCCGATGCTGCTGACTGGGACGCGAGCCCAACTGGCATTCATGACAAGGAGATGTGCGACTCACACTCCAACCCGCAGCTGATGAGTGAGAAGCTGCATGAGCCGCCCCCGATCTGGGGCTCTGACGAGAGGCCGACATATGGCCGCCGCTCCCGGCCGTCGTGGTGCCGTGAGGCGCCCTCGATCGTCGGCCCCCGACCCATCCCGTCGGTGCAGAGGAAGCACCCCGGCGGAATCTGGCGGTGGCATCGGTGGCGCCGTCGAGGGTGAACCCACCGCAACGCGCCCCAGTTGGGTTCATCCCCGAGGCTGTCCCATGGTGGGGAGCCTTCTGGCAGTGAAACGCGCTGTGGGGAAGAACTGGCCATGAACCGCAGTGCCCTGACAGATCCCCAGCTGAGAAGGGACCGTTTGATCCCCTGAGAAAAAGGGTTATCTGTTCATTGCTTAGGATAAGTGTATGAATGTTGTTTATTTGTGAGGGCAAACTCAGTCTGGCGGCTGAGTCTGTGGCCATTTGGCAGTGGCCCTGTTGCCATGATTGCCTCAAAATGTTTATGTTTGCCCTCTACTTACGAAGTGTTTGTTTCTTTCTTATTTTCAGTTTCCTTTACCGGCCGTACGCCGGGCTGCTGGGCCGGCATGGTTGCTGCGCCGTGCCGGGACGCCGTCGATGCTGCGCCTGGACGGGTCGCCTTTTTCGGCGCGTCGGAAGGACCACCTCTCCGCCCGAGGGATGCGACCATGCGCCCGGTGCTGCTAAATCGACAAAGCTGCCGCACCGTACCAAGATGCGCCGGTGCTGCACCTGAACGTGCCGCGTTTTCGGCGCGTCGAAGTGATGACCTCTCCGCTCGAGGGATGTCCGAGCGGGCGCCGAAGCCTCGGAGCGCCGATCGGGATGTCGCGGACAGTGATCGTGTCGTCGCGGCTAAGAGGACCACGCGTGTGAAGCGATTCTCTCCCGGAGTGATTTGCGTGAAAAAAAAATGTGGTAAACCCCATTTTTGGTGGGGAGAATGTTGAAATTCGGTCATGAGTGGTTTTAAGTAATATTTGTATCTTGCTGTGATCAGTGATTCGCCCGGCCGCCGGCTGAGCTTCCCGGCCGACGCGCGGCCGCTGTATTGCGGCACAGCATCACTCGCTGGAGCGGGGCTGTGCGGCGCGGACTCGTGCAGTGATTGGTCGGCTGCTGACCACGTGATTGTGAGGCGAGGTCGGGTGAGTGTGCGCCGGCGGAGGGCAGTCGGGCAATGTCTGTTGTCGCGGCTGGTGCGTTGGGACCTCGAATGTTATATGCGTTTGCTGGGGACGTCGGCAGTCTCGTCTGAGAGGCTTGCTGTCGGCTTACTCGGCGACGCATATGCATTCGAGGGTCTAAATCTGGGACTGAGTCTGTCCGGCTCGTTCCACATACGCTTTTTGGACCCAACCACCGATAGCACAGCGCCGTGAATATGTTAGCCTTACTAGTCTGAGCGGCCTGTTCGGTGAGCATACTCGCGGAGCTGTTCGTAAGATTTGAGCGTGCCTTGCAAGGTCGCTATTTCACACGGCTGTCGGCCTATTCATGGGCGGTATTTTCTTGGGTTTCCTCGAGCGTCTCTCGAGATTCACTAGCATATTTCTCCGCCAGTTGCGATTGGTCGCTGTTCATATCGAGTCCCTCATAGCCGGGTTTTTTGGCAAGTGATCATCTTGTTTGTCTGGGTTTTGTTGACCAAAAATACATCCGCCTGGTGTATTTATACCGTTCTTTAACTTGGAATCGCAACAGAGAAGGCTTCAAGGCGCGTAGTATATAGAGGAGGCCCTTCCGAGTATAGAGGAGGCCCCTGAACGGAGGAGAAACGAAACATACGCAGGAGGCCCCCGTGCACATGGGAGACCCTCCATGCACATAGAAAACGCGTAGTATACAGAGGAGGCCCTTCCGAGTACAGAGGAGGCCCTTCCGAGTACAGAGGAGGCCCCTTGAACGGAGAAGAAACGAAACGTAGCTACGCAGGAGGCCCACGTGCACAGGGAGGTCCTCCATCTAAAGCGGATGCGTGACGGATACAAAGGAGGCCCCCTTGCACATGGGAGGCCCTCCATGTACAGAGGAGGCGCGTAGTGTACAGAGCAGGCCCTTCCGAGTACAGAGGAGGTCCCCTGAACGGATGAGGAACTAAACGTATGCAGGAGGCCGCCGTGCACATGGGAGGCCTTCCATGTTAGATATGTCAATCGGATACCAGCTTTTTGGTATACCGATACCAAACCGATACCAACTTGGTATTTGGTATTTCAAGGCTAATTTATTTGGTATTTTGTTGGTACTATGAATCCTCAATAATTTAAAAGAGGTTGTGAATTTGGTAAAAAGTTGGTATTTTCCTAATATTCCCAAGTCGGTTCGGTTTCGGTATTTTCACATGATCATTGTTGGTATTTGGTTTGGTATCGGTGTCCCGACCTTCTGCCACCCTCGTATCTATTGGCGCCCTCTTGCTGGTCATCGCCCTTCTGATCATTGACGCCCTCACGTTGTTCGGGGCCCTCCCACATACTGGCGCCCTCCTGTTGAATGTTGATGATGTGGCCATCCTACCTATTGGCGCCCTCCTGCTGCTCGCCACCCTCCTGCCTAGTAGTGCCATCCTGGCGAATGTTGATCAGTTAAGATCTCCTACCCTCTGGCGCCTTCATGTTGATTGCCGCCCTTCCACCCATTGGCGACCTTTTCTTGATAGCCATCCTCCTACCTACTGGCGCCGTCTTGTTGATCACCGCCCTTCTGATCACAAGCGCCCTCCTGTTGATCGGCGTCCTCCCTCCTCACAGACGTCCTTCTATTCAATATCACAGTCTTGGGAAAAACGCCCTCTAACTATTGGTGTTTCTGTTTTCCTGTCATTCGCCGCCCTTCTACCCATTGGCGCCCTCACGATGCTCGCTACCCAAGTCTACCTAGGATGGCCTTCCTGTCGAATGTTGATGGGGGCTCTCCTACCTTTTGGCAACCTCCTGTTAAATGTTGATCGGGGGCCCTACTACCTATTTAGCGCTCTCCTGATGATCTCCGCCCTCTCAAACATTGGCACTCTCCTGTCGATCACAGCCCTTCTACCAATTGGCGACCTCCGTTGATCGCTGCCCTCCTATCATTTATCTACTCGTTAAGCTTAAGCATGTTTCCCAGTCCCAGCATAGCCGTTCTCTTGCACAATGTGATGCATTGCCTGTGAAAACTGACACAAAGGAACGTGCATTCAGCACAATGAATGAAGTATACCTACCAAAGTTATTTACGCTCTAACGTGGATGAAACCCGTCTTGGTCTTAACTGATTGATTTTACAATCATGACTGGTATTTCGGAAGATTGTTGCTGCTACGCTGCTGCATTCTCGCTGTGAGCTTGTGCTTTCGCATCTCGTGCTCCGGTGTCGATTCGATACGGTGATTTGGTGTGGATGCCGTCACCAATAAACTTTTTCTACACCGTCACCCATGGGCAGAACGTCTCCACCAACCCTTATTTTTGTCCCACCAACTTTGCTAAAGGGACACGAAAAGCTTTGAACGGTGAATACATAACAGGTGTGCCTAAAAAGCAGAAAAAGGTTGTTTTTTGAAAATTCTGCGCGACTTCGGCGCGGCATTTAAAGAGCGTTTGGTCGAAAGAAATTTGGTACCTATGCCAATCACTTGCAACCTTTTTGTCGCGTGTGATATTAACCCGATACCAAGTTTCGCAGCACTGCGCGTCGCCGCCTTCCTTACATACGGAAAAAAGCTGGTGGCGTGGTAAAAAACGCCCCTCCCCCCTCCTGAGCGATCGTTAAGGATTTTGTTTTATCTCGCCACCGTACGGCGTACTCCTTGGGTGAGGTGGCGCCCTCCTAACCCTTGCCCCCCTCCCTTCGCGATATTCTAAATACGCCGCTGACTACAGTTTTGAATTTTGTTTTCGTTGAATTGGCAGGCGGAAAAAATATGCTTGTAGAGTAGATTATTCTAGTTGGGTCACTTGGGTGATATACGTTTACCCCTCCTTTCGTTCACTCACCAGAGGCCAGTTTCACCAACAAAAAATAGACGGTTGCGATTATTTTTTGACAAAACGATAGTCTATAAATCCTATTTACAGGTGAAAAAAGTAATTGCTGACCAAATAATATAGCACTTGAAGGCGAAGTTGCTACATTTTTTAACCCGCGCATGACGGGGGTATTTTCCATAACGCGAGTGACTGGGGGGGGGGGCCTCCAGAGCCCCCCTCCTATCTCCGAAACTACTGGGCTGATCGTCAAAATTCAAACGGCATCTGATAGCCCTGGAAAAACTGTCGAACGAAACCTATTTTCATTGACCTCGAGGTCACCGATGACGTCACAGGTCAGGTCAAAGTAAAAATTATCGACATTTTTGCTAGTTCACAATTTAGGCTCTGACCGCCGGACCACCGGTCCGATCAGGCTCATTTTTGGTTTACGCACTCCTTGACGGATGCCTTAGATACCCTGAGGGTACCGAACTTTTACTTCGAATTTTTAAGGTCAAGGCCAGGTCATCCTAGGTCACGAAAATTGTATATCATGTATCGGTCACGTGGCGCATGTTTTATGGTCCATTTTACTCGTAGATTTAGAAAATAGTGTCATCTGTGTCATTTGAGGTCATTGTCAGCTGAATTTACCGGAGGTCAGGTCACTTTCAGGTCAGAAAAGGTCAAATTTTGAAAATGAAATTTTTCAACAAAAAAGATGCCTATCAGATGCAGTTTGAGCTCAGGAACACGATGGTGCCATTTATATTGCTGTACGACGTCAAAAACGTACTGAAAAATGGGTTTGAAAAACATAAAATTGTAAAATTTTGACAATAATGCAAATAACTTGGCTATTTTTGAAGATATTGGGCTAAAACTTGCAAATGTAGTTCACTAGTAAGTGTTCTATCACATATATTCCGTTTTTTGCGAAAAGTCAAAAATTTTTTGAAAAAAAATCAAAAAATATATTTTTTGTAATTGTAAATACATATTTTTCAAAATTTTCAAAATTTCGAAAATTCGAGATAGCAGTTTGATAGCTAGGTGTATTTGTAGTCCACTAATGCAAAGAAAATGGATCTAGCTTTAAAACTGAGCTCTTGAGAGCGTTTGCCGTAATTCAGTATTTTGCATGAAAATCGGCCGACATGACGTCACTCTGACGTCATTTCCGGTCAAACTATGGTAGCTAGAAAATTGAAACTTTAACACAAGGTGTCAAATTGATGCCTCTGAGGGTACCGCAAGTTTCGTGTTGATCCGTCAAACGGTTTAGAAGATATTGCTGAAAAACGGGAGGGGGGCTTTGTAGAGCCCCCCCCCAGTCATGCGCGGGTTAAAGGGACTATCCCACCTTCTAAAATGTTGTTAAAACCAGTTAAATTGTGCCCGACTTTATAGATTGGATGACCAGGAACACGGTTCTGGCATTCATTTTTCATTAAACATCTTAGGCTTCCCATATTCCAAACACAAACTTTCAAATATGTGACGTCACAGCCCAAAATTACCTCCTTCCCCAGGCCACATTACTGCCATAAAGCTGATTCTTTTTACTCTGTAGGCACCACAACAAAGTTCAGACCAAGTTTTAAGCGATTTTTCAACGAACAAACCCATTTAAATCAGAATGACTAAACGAGGTGACGTCACACTAACGGTCGCTCCATGTTGAAGATAGGGCCTTGTACAAGGCCCATTTTCAAATGAAGGGAACGAATTTCTTCAACACCAAGAGGCCGCGGGGGTTGCAACCTAGATAGATAGTGGTTTCTGAACCTCGCCGCAGACTTGGCTATCTCAACTCAAACCCCATGTTAAAGGTGGGATAGTCCCTTTAAGTCAGCGATTAGTATTTTCAGCAGTAAATGACATTTTGAGGCTATCATTTTGTCAAAAAATAATCGCAGCCGTCTATTTTTTTTTTTGTTGCTGAAACTAGCCTCAGATCTAGGAGGCCCCTATACACAAAAGGACCTTTTTCGCCAGGAGGCCCCCACGATATCTTGCCCACCCTCTCAGAAATGCAATCCGCCGGCACTGCATGTGTGTGGCCCTGCAAAATGGCCTGCAAGTGGAAAGTGGCCCTTCATAGGCTGGCAAGGACACTCAGAGGCTAGTAAGAGGCCCTCAGAGTCACTGGTACGTGGCCCTCAGAGGCGCCGGTGTGGGGACTCTCAGAGCCGCCGATGTAGGCCCTTAAGATGCGCTGGTGGGGGGTCCCTTGGAGGTGGGGAGGTGGCGCGAGGGGCCTCGCAGTTGCCGTTGTGGGTGCCTTTAGAAACACTGGTGTGGGCCGTGTGTCTATCACAGACGGATGTGGAGCCAAAGCAGCCAATCCCTCGTTGGCCGTTACTAGGGCCCTGAGCGGCCGGCGAGGTCTCTCAGAAACCGGCATTGGGCCTTTATGAAGATAATTGTGGCTACATAGGAGCCAATAACGTGCCCCCACAAGCCCTGTGGTGTCCTTCCGAGTTGAAGTGCGGCCAGCGCGAACCCTCTGCTACCAACTGGCGCCGCAGGGCCCCTCGGTTTCGAAGAAACCCTAAACCCGAGAACGGGCACGTACCCCCTCGCTCCCTTGCTATGTCACTGAATCCAAGTGATCAGGGACCCTTTAGGTAATCAGGGGCGTTTCAGATGACCAGGGGTTTTCAATTGATCAGGGGCCCACCAGGTGACCATGGGCCTTAAGGTGCCCTCAGATGACCTCAAAGGGCTCTCAGATGGCCTTAAAGGGCCCTCAGATGGCCTCAAGTAACCAGGGACCCCATCAATAACCAGGGCCCCTCAGTAAACGGGGGCCACTCAGGTAACTGTAGGTCGGAGTCCCGCAGATAACCAGGGGCGGCAAGGTTTCTCAGGTCCGTTTTTGACAAGGCTCTTATTGACTCAGGTGCCGCGGTGCGAGCCCTTTGCCATCAGCAGAGGGCCCTTTCAAGCCTTTTGAGGGCCGTTTAACGTCTCTTGAGTTCCCATTGAGACCTAAGGGCCCTTTGAGCAGTCGAGGGGCCTTTTGAGGGCCTCTTGACGTCAGCGGAGGACCGTTTTTGGCCTTCTGATGGCCATTAGACGCCAATGGATGACCCCCTGACACCAACTGGGGCCCTCTGACACCAGCTAAGGGTCCTTTAAGTTTGACACTAGCTCATGGCCCTCTGACATCAGCTGGGGGGCCCTCTGACGCTAGCTCAAGACCCTTTGACGCTCTTTAAGGCCTTCTGAGGGCCCGTTGAGGTCTTCTAAGGGCCCCTTGAGGCTTTCTAAGGGTCCCTTGAGGCTTTTTGAGGGCCGCCTGACGCCAGCTGAGGACCGTTTGAGGCCTTCTGATGGCCATTTGGCGCCAGCTGAGGGCCATCTGGCACCAGCTGGCGTTTGACGTTAGCTGAGGGCCCTTTGAGGCCATCTGAGGGCCCTTTAAGGCCATCTGAGAGCCCTTTGAGGTCATCTGAGGGCCCCTTAAGGCCATCTTGGGCCCTTCATCGTTTTCACTCAGTTTTTTAAGCGAACAACTGAGCCTAAAGCACGTGCTCTCTGCTCGGCGCTGGCCTCGGCCAGCCCGGGGCAGAGATACACGCGCTGACGCCGAACCCCTGGTCCGATTGCGCCCATCTTTTGATACGATGGTCCGCCCCACCCAAAGTTTGTGGTCACCAAATTTCACGTCGTTACGCGGCGCCGTGCCGGCGCAAGAAGACACATACGGCTGACGGACGCACAGACAACTTATAATTTATTAAGTAAGACTCTGAAATAACTCTGCGCAGCTCACCGACATCTTGTGCGATTCGATTCGACCCGAACGTTTTATTTTCGCCCCGATTACCGACCTTCGCTGAAGAGGACATGTAATACATGTCGAAAGCTCCGACCGAAAACGATTCTCTTGTGGAGTAAGTCCAATTTAATCCTATAATGCCGTCCGCATATTTACGTCTGGACAACGAGTTGCGTTGGAGAGGCCGGAAATAGTGGCGATTTCAGGACCGCAAGAATGGACCGTCATTGGAATGATTCTTTTTTAAACCGTGCACTGTTTTCGGCCGGAATTTCATTGTTACTACAAAATATTTTTTAATTACGTTTCCACCAAGAATGAATGCCATCAAGGCTAAATTTTTACTACTATTGCATTTTGTCAAGAAGCATATAGTGCTGTTATATTGCAGTTTTAGCGCGTTTGTTACAAAATATGAAGCGAATAAGCGTCCGTCAGTGTAATTCATCGGTGCCAGACCAGAAGTTAACTTGAGGGGAAGCTATGCTATTTGCTCTTGTCCATCCACTAAAATTTATTAGATATTTTGCTTTGTGTATTCCAAAAGGAGAGGGAACTATTTCATGTGTGCCTTCATGTCAGAATTGAAGGTGGATCATTAAATTTTCAACGCAGTTTACAAACAAGCATTTGGTCTTTCTCGTATATAAGCAGTGGCTAAGAAAAGGTTGATCAATCCTGAAGTTCAGTCATCGTACCTCAACTTGGCAGCAAGATCCCCCAAGGACAGAGGATATATTGTATACCTGTCCTACATGTCCTGTAAATCAAAACAAACAAGCATTTGGTCTTTCTCGTATATAAGCAGTGGCTAAGAAAAGGTTGATCAATCCTGAAGTTCAGTCATCGTACCTCAACTTGGCAGCAAGATCCGGCAAGGACAGAGGATATATTGTATACCTGGCCTGTTGATCAAAACATTTTTGTGCCTGCAAAGGCTCAAGTTATCTGTGGTGTGTTCGGAGTTAGGCTATGTGGCCGTTTTTGTTGTATGTTTATGTGGAGATTGAATATAACTGTGACCCTGTGCTTGTTTGTATACTTACTATGGTCAAACAGGTCAAACTATGGCACATTCACATAACATACTCACCTACAGGCACGTAGCTAGGATTTGGCCAAGGGAGGGGCGGAGGAATCCCGGGGGCCTCCTTTCTACAGAGGGCCTCCTCCCTAAAGGGGCCTCCTTTCTACAGAGGGCCTCATGCCTACATAATTACATATACAACATAATGCAGACTTTTGTTCAGCTTTCATATGGTCAGCGCACTGGTGTGTTTCTTTATTCTTACCGCTGTCGCGGTAAGAAACATACGAGTACGCATATCATAAGTCTCCGAGTGGCATGGTAACTGGCAAAAAAAAAAAAAAAACTCGGGCGGCGGCGGCGGCGGCCGGACCGGAGCAGGAGGGGGGGGGGGGGGAGGATCTGCGAGGAATGGGTGGATACTGGATGACGGTCAGAGTAAGACTTGGTGTATTATCATATATTGTTCAAGCGCTTAACCGTATTCCGGGCGGGCTCTGAAAGACTCTGAATCGGGCGGGGGCCTTTTTGGCCCCCGTCAGAACTCGAAAAGCACGAATCGTAGCGACAAACGGCAACGGCGTTTGATAGTTCGTTGAACGACTTACAACTTTTGTAAACAACTTTTTTGGGTCAGGTCAATATTGAGGTCGCCAGAGGTCATAACAAATAACATGGTTTATAACGACCTACATAGATAGGTCAACTTCAAAATCTGACCTAGGAAGGTCACGCTGGATACCAATCGGCGCGTCATGACCAGGCGAACGGTTTGGTACACTAACAACTATCTAGCCCCATCATGTCGTGATTTATTGGCTAAAAACTGTTGATGACCTCACCTCACCTCAGATGATCCTTCCCGGTGCCCCTGTCAGTAAATGCCACCTGGGTGCTTACTCGAGGGCAGCGCTTTTCGAGGAGCGCTGTGGCCCGAAGGTTAGGACTTTGATTTGTGAAAAACGCCCGCCCGCCGGAAAACGCAAACACCGCAAAACGCGCAAAACGCACGCCCGAAACGCCAACGCAAACGTCGCAAAAAATAAACAAATGCCCGCCCGCCGCAAACCGCAAATAAAAAACGCAAAAACGCCGCAAAACAATAAAACCGCCCGCCAACCGCAAACAAATTTAACACCGCAAACGACGCAAAAAAAAAGAAAACCGCCCGCATCGCCCGCCCGCCCGCCCGCCCGCCGCCAAAGACAAACACCGCAAAAAACACAAAACGCCCGCCCGCCGCAAAACGTAAACACCGCAAAACGTGTAAAACGCACGCCCGAAAAGCCAACGCAAACGGCAAAAAATCACCCGACCGCCGCAAACCACACAGAAAAAAACGCCGAAACGCCGAAAAAAATAAAACCGCCCGCACCGCACCGACGCTAACTGCTAACCGAAAACGACTAAAAGTCGCCCGCCAGCCGCCAAACGCAAACACCGCAAATAAGCGCCCGGCCGCAGCAAGATAATAATTTATCAGCGGCTGGCATACCGCTAGGCTGGTCATTTTCACAAATCAAAAAGATATCTGCAAAAATCTCCTAGATGAAAGCGCCCGATTAAAAAACGGATGGCACGTGCGTGTTCCTCGCCCCCAACTTCCTTCAGGTCAATCGTCATTTGGGTCATCTAACGCATTGACGTATCTGCAAAAATCTCCTAGATGAAAGCGCCCGAGTAAAAAACGGATGGCACGTGCGTGTTCCTCGCCCCCAACTTCCTTCAGGTCAATCGTCATTTGGGTCATCTAACGCATTGACGACCGGCTGGGTGGAATGAACATTGCGCCAAGAAACGTAAGTATATTGTCAAAAAGAATCCCCAGAGTGGTGGATCCCAAAAGTTTGAAACTACCACTTTGGCCCACTGGACGACACCTTAAACAGTTGCCGACCGGATGACACCCATTGTTTGGTCACCCACGCCATAGTATGCATCATGGGTGCGCCGAAATGACCAAAAGTCCCAATTTCCGGTGTGCAGGGTCATTTTCAACGGCACGTGGCACGTGGTTCTGGACTTTTCCGGCCACTTTGCGACATACCCATGGGTAGTGCACCGAATGGTGGTTGATCTGCATGTAAGAAAATGGGGGGTCGTTTGGATCGTTTTCGAGCAATCTGCCGTGGAACGCATTTTTTCATTTTCCCCATTGGCTTAACACGGGAATTTTTAAAGTCACGTGGCACGTGCACCAGATGGTCCGCGGAGGGGAGACACATACCAGAACGTAGATCACCTGGCCCACTAGAAATCCTGAAAAAATCAGAATATTTGGACCAGCCGTTTTCAAGAGCATCAAGTTGTACTGATCTCAGGCAGCTTTTGCCAAATTGTCAGGGAACTCAGATTTGTTTTTCAATAGAAAAACACAATTCTAAAGAATAGTGTTTTAACTATTGACAACAAACCTTCGGTTACAGATGAGATAATCTGACGTAATTCAGAAAGAATTGGGTGGTTTTGACTCGTTTTCTCGAAGCAGGACACAGTTCATTATATTTTCCAATAGGCTTGTCACGATTCTGACCTGACTGACGTCTGCAAGATTGAAACTATACGGTTATCAATTTTTTATGTGTGAATGATGCCACGTTTACTTGCTGTAAGTAAAACATGGTTTCGTTAGTAAATTTTCCTAGGTCCAGGTGGTTTGCTTCATTTACGCCGTAGATGAAACAAACAATCGATGGATAGGTATATATTAATTTCCCGGTCAAATAAATAATTATGAGTTGTGCGAAGCATGGCTGTGGGAATATCACCACGGTCTGATAAATGGTTTGGGTAATTGCATCCATCGTAAAAATACCAACACAGCCACAGAGGGCTTCCTCTCTACAGATTGCCTCTTATCTACAGAGGGCCTCCTCTCTGCTGAGGGTGTCTTTCTCTCCAGAGGGCCTCCTTTACAGAGGGCATCCTCTCTACAGAGGGCATCCTCTCTACAGAGGGCCTCCTCTCTAGTCTCTACAGGGACCTCCTCTCTACAGAGGGCTTCCTATTTATGTAGGGCCTCCTCTCTTCAGAGTCTCGTCTCTACACAGGACCTCCTCTATACCGAGGACCTCATCTCTGCAAAGGGCCTCCTCTCTTCAGAGGGCCTTCACTCTTCTGAGGGCCTCCTACCTACAGAGGACCTCCTTTCTACTGAGGGAGTCCTCCTCTACAGAGGGCCTCCTCTCTTCAGACGATCTCCTCTCTACAGAGGGCCTCCTCTCTACAGAGGGCCTCCTTTTTACAGAGTGCCTCTATTTTACAGAGGGCCTCTTTTTTACAGAGGGCCTCCTTTTTGCAGAGGGCCTCCTCTCTACAGGGGGTCTCCTCTCTAAGGGGGCCTCCTCTCTACACAGGGCCCCCTACCCACAGAGGGCCTCCTCTCTACTGAGGACTCAGAGGGGCCTTAGCGGTCAGACACAGACACTAGTGGTTATTCACAGGAGATGAGAAGGGCCCTAGCTGTCACTTGTCAGGCTGGTCAGAGGGCCCTGATTGTTCTGACGTCATTTTTTAGATTCCTGGGTGAATTTCGTGCCTCCGACGTGATTTTGGCCAACGTGGGCCTTCGGCCCACGTTGGATTCAGGCCGAAAGGATTCAGGCCAACGTGGGCCTTCGGCCCACGTTGGCCTGAATCCTTTCGGGGGGCCTCCCGAAAACCCCAAGGGAGGGGCGGGCGCCCCCTCCGCCCCCCCCCCTTGGCTACGTCCCTGCTCACCTAGTTAGCACCTAACTCACAGCTGTACCCTGCAGGATCTGTACTTGTTCATGTCTCGAGCATTAACAAAGCACTTAAGTAGCGTAGTACCCAGCTAACAGGAAACGTTTCCACAACGTTGTCATAACGTCGTGTTTCGGTAAGTTGCGAAATTACGTTTTAATTACGTTGTAGCAACGTTCTGAACGTTGTGAAGCCATGGTTTGGTCCGAAAGTCGTGGTAAAACGTCGTGACAACGTTTTATTGGTACGTTGCAGCAACCGCGCACTTGCAGCATTATATTTTGATAATGCATGGTGACATATATGGCCATATAATGCATTTCCTTTGACTTTCAAATTTCAATGCGAATATTCAGTTTTCATCGTTAAATTTGACATATTTTAACACTTGGACTGTTCACGTTGTCAGCTGGTGGTCGCCAACGCATGTTTTTTAATCCCACCCAGAAATGACAAACAAGCCCCCTGATTGGCCAGTTGCCGGCCAGTTGGACTTGAGCGGTCGCCATTAGAGGTGGAAATGACTAACGTTTTCCGAAATCTTGACTAATGACTGACTAATGACTAATGACAATTTTGGTTGACTGACTTTTGACTGACTAATCTTTCGTCTCAGAAAGTTTGACTGACTAATGAATGACTAACGCCATTTTTCTTGATTTTGACTAATAGTTGACTAAATTTCGGAATTTGTTAGCACTGCGTAAATAATTCCGATCGACACCGGAAAAACACCAATCGATCCCAAATTTTCTCCCTAATCATTTTATGGCCAATGCGATGCAAAGCGAGCGCAAGATATCTTGTCGGCCGCTACGACGCCTAGTTAGGGAGAAAACGGGAGAAAACGGGATAAAATTTATCCACCCTCCCAGTCGGGCGCGTTCGGCCGACGACCTTAGTGGGGCGCGCGTTCACCCTCATCTTGGCAGATAATTTTTTCGTAACGCGGCCTGGCGGGGGGGGGGGGTCGATGCGACCTCCCTTGGCGTTTCGAAGCTAAGCGTCTTAGTGCTTCGCAACAAAGACCAGTCGATTGCTCTCCACGAGTACTCGCGATTGTTACATATTTTGGGACCCTAGGTCAATATTTGACCCAGTTATGGCAGGTCAAAAGTGAAATTTCGGGGAAAAGTTATAATTTTCCAAATAACTTAGCCAATATTGGAGAATCTATGAAAGATAGCGACATGAAACTTTCACGACCGCGTTTCTCAACGAAATAGCAACAAAATGATGTATAGTTGACTGCATTTCAGTCATTACTGGCGTGACTTATTCCCCGGAAACACGGGAGGTCACACCCGCCGCCGGCGAGGACGGTTGCGAATATCGAGAGCTTTCCAACTAACTTAGTCAACATTGGCGCATCTATGAAAGATTGACTTGCAACTTGGAAGAGCGTATTCCTCAGTCAATTAGCTGCAAAATGACACATTGTTGTCTTTTTATGACTTTTTAAGGTCATAGAAAATGTTTTTTATGACGTCACGTACCACGATACCTCCCAAAAAGCCGCAGGGCTATGCTCGCTGACCGGCAGCAGCAGCAGCCGCCCGTCAACCGGAGACTTGGGGAGTTCACTGCCACTTATAGGAACAGTTTTGAAGGCGTTTAGGTGAAAATTGAACCACAGATTCGGATTCAGGACCTCAAGAAACCCTAGTAAACACAGCTCAAGTCACGGAGGTCAGCGTGTGAACATGTGAGGTCATTGACCTTGGTTGACCTCGGAAAGGTCAATATACAGTGTAAAAACTCATGTCCAGTCAAATTCTGTCATTAATCAAACGGAATAGTTCCGTTCTTGTCGATGAAATCACGTCCAGTTACAGTATGTAAGATTTTGTCAAAAATGGTCGGAGGTTGTACCTATTATGACGTCATAGCTCGGTGACCTGACATGACCCGAAAATTTTGTCTACTAAAAGTTGCGCAAAGATGCCCCAGAGGCTATTGAAAATTTCGGCACGATCCGACTAATAGTTCGGCGCGCATCTAAAAAAAAAAAAAACTCAGGGGAGTCGCATCGACCCCCTGCCCTGCTAGGGTGAGGGTTAAGTCACCTCACGAACCACTACAAATTAGTCGACTAATATGCAACAAAATCATTGACTAATGACTGACTAATGACTAACAAACATTTTGGTTGACTGACTTTTGACTGACTAAAAAAGCGCTTGACTAACGTTAGTCGACTAATTTTTGACTAATGACTAATATTCATTTCCACCTCTAGTCGCCATGGTGGTATCTGGGACTCGGCCGGCATCGTTAGGTGTTGAATTATGTGTTTCGTTGTGCTAGATATTGCCAATTTGCTTTGATATTTGATAAATAACGTTGGCTCATTCTTTGGTGACCTTGCATACTAGGGGAAGTTGGGGGAACGCCGAAGACTTTTTTCTGACGCCCGTAGCACGCAAGGTAGACAACATAAGCTATTCTTGTTGGCGTCATTCGAGAGGCCAGTCTTTTGCCTTTCAAACATACCAGGCGCATTTGATGAATTCGCATACCGTTAAGCGCACAAACTAAAAATATCAAAGAAGTGACTTTTTCGGCGTTGCCCCGGACTGCGGGGAAAGCCGAAAATGGGAGAAATGATCTACGGGGAATGCCGACATTGATGTTTTGCCATTTTATCTCAAACTTTATCCAGAATTCATCAAAGCTGACACGCGTTTTAAGAGCTTGAGGACGCGGTGCACACTGGAAGTTATAATTGTGTGATATAATAAGAACATGCCAGGTAAATCATTCCTTATAGGTAACAGGCCGTTGTGTCGGTTGAAAGTGTAATTTGTGTGACTAAAAATACGCGTTGCTATTCTACAGCAGTAAAGTCCACGTAGCGTGCTTTTAACACGTGCGTAATCGCACGTTTTCGGCATTACCCCAGCCTGCCATACTTTCATTTGCAGGCCCATAACTTTTCAACGTGCTGTATAAATTTCAAATAGGCAGCACACTTATGCAAAGACATGCTAAAGATTACTTGACCGAATTGGCCAGACAAACGGTAGCATAATGAGTAAGAAATGCAGCTTCAAAGGCGCATGTAGTACAAGGGAAACGTACCTTGAAAACGCTCTTGGCGCCCTCACAGTCGAAGTATTCCGAATGACGACTCGTAACAAACATGCGATAATTGTAGTCACTTAAGCTTCAGAGCATCACTGACAGGCGGCATCCATGTCTTACGGTTTTCGAAATATCTCGAATTTCGGCTTTGCCCCAACTCCGGCATTGCCCTAACTTCCCCTAATACGACGATATTTTGATACCGATTATTATGCATCAAACATCATGAGACAAATGTGGCGATTTCCACACCCTTTTGAAGTGCCCCCTCCCCTTGTGTAGTGAGTTAACAGGCTTGTAAGAACCGAGTGAACCATTTTTTAGTCAAGTGGTCATGATCGTCCCTACATCTAATGGATAATAGTTACAGAAGTTACGATTTTGGAGTACGCAAACTTGATATTAAAAAATCTCAGGTATTTTGGCTATATAAAGTGAGAAGAAAAGTTCAATTGATCATTTTTTATTACAATTGCAATAATGATAAATGATAATATCATGATAATTGTACTGTCAGGTATTGATAATAGTCATGTCACGTCATGCCACTAACCAGGCACACAGACACAACACATTTTCATCTTTATGTATCTAGGCATAAGGTATTACAGGCATGTTTTTGCACACCTCTCATTTGCGAGTGGGCATGGCCTTCACAATTAAGTTTTGGCTGATTGTGCTCAAATTTTGTAAGTACCTACATGTAAGGGGATTTAGATACAGTTAGTCGGGCACTCTTCTTAATTCAGTTTTGTGCACCACTTCCTGCTTTCACCATGCTGTGCCCACTCTGCTTTACAGTGGACAGCTGCTTCTGTGACACACATTAATCTTGCGTTAATTGAAACACTTAGTTTTGAGTGTTTTGACTCAGTTTTGTTGTAACGTTATCTGTGTTTTTATTTTCAATAACTTGTTTTGGGCTTCTCATATTTATCTTTTTTTCTTGGCTTAGCAGGTTTAGTGTAAAACAAGTTTTAGCTGACATTTTACATGTTAAGATTACATGAGTGCATACATTTTATAAAAGCTATTTCAAAGTACTGTAGCCATGTGTAACATGCATATGTCTTAGTGAATGACTACTCAGCATGCTGCTTGGTGCTCAATGGTAATAGTTTGATTTGTTTTTGACATCAAGTAAGATTTGATTTTTGTTTCTGAGATTCCAATGTTATTTGTGGCAAATATTTTCCAAAAATCCTCCATCTAAAGCTTCAACTGAATTCTAAAATGCCTGCATTTTCTACCAGAAACATTATCATTGATAGGTACCTCCTACAATATTTCATTTTGTCACCAGGTACCTGGACTGGTGAAAAGTGAAAACTGAAATTCATTCATGTCACCATTATCCTACGACCTACCCCTAAATGGAATTGATCTTGTTTCACAAATGAGTTGTACATTGTACAATGTCTATCAGCTGATGTCTATAATTGTCTATCCCTCTTTCAGCACAGAAGATCCTCAGTCATAGTTAACAAAATGGAAAAATAGCTGTGTTTTTAAGATTCCAGTGGTGGCCATCAACTGCTCAGGAAAGCAGCCCAGAACATAGGCGCGGGAGCCGGGGGGGGGGGGCAGTGGGGGCAGCTTGCCCCCCCAACTCTGGGGCCGTGGGGGCGGTGCCCCCACAGCTTTGAGACGGAATACCACACTTTTTTGCAAATATTTTCTTTTTTTGTTGAAAAAATCCGAGGGGTGAAAAATAAGTGGCCTAAAACCGGTGAGAAACCTAGATTTGGGGGTACCCTAGGTTAATCTCTATTATGGTGTGCCCCCCCCCCCCCCCAGTCGGAAAGTAGTTCCCGCGCCCCTGGCCCAGAATCACTTCACAACAGGTATGTTGATGCATGTACATTGTACATTGACATCAATGTCTGAATGCTGAAGAATTGTTGAACAGGGAACACATTTACCTAGCCTCTGAAAACACAAATCCTACATTACTTACATAAACATTTTTCTATAGAACTTATATTATCTACTTTCATCTGGCTAAGGCTTTTTTACATTATATTCCCTCTGTTAAACATGAAAAAATGATGAGTTATAGACTAGTATAACAAGCTGGTAATTATATCTGCCTTGTCAGCTTGGCCAACATCTGCATCATGTCTATCACAAAATATGACTGCTTTCCTGACATTTGCATTTGTTCCACTCACCAATTGACCACTTCTACCATCTGCTTGCTCTATGCACAGACATTGTCATAGGGTCTGTTCCAGTCGCACTTCCTAACACCTCTTAACTCCTCCAAGATTGCTTCCCTGTTCCAGTGGCAGCTTTCGCCCCTACAAAGCCAAGAAGGGCCCTGCTCCAACCTCCTCTATCTTGCTCTTTGAGGAGTTTAGATGTGTTAGGAAGTGCGACTGGAACAGACCCATAGCAAAACAGTTTCATCTCCCTGAGTCTGTACTGTCTTTTTCCAGGTTTCCAAAGGATCATCATTCATCAGCACAGAAGGGTGGGAAAGAGAAGGCTGTTCAAATTCTGAAAAGCCAGAGCTGCAAAGGAGGTCAAAGATGCAGTGCAGTTGGCCCACTCAGTAGAGTTTCACTAGTGGTTCTGATGTGGACTGAAGATTACACGCTGGATTGAAGTGGCCGGTCTGGAGCAGCTGTAGTTCATCATTCTTGCTGATTGTGGACGAGTAAGAGCCCGCGTTGGCCCCGATCGGCGATCGCTGGCCAAAGCCCACCACCAGTTTGGTGATAGGCGTTGGCTGTGATATCTAGTGTCGCCTATGTGTGAAAAGGACAAGTTGATAACAAAACCTGTTGCGCCATGTTATTAACCCGCGCCCGGGTGGCCCTCAGCCAACTTGGTGGGGGGGGGGAGGTGTATTCGGCCACACCAGGTTATCTTGGAATGTAGCAAAGCTGGAAAGACGCAGTAAAATCAATCTATAGATCGCTATTTTTCTTCAGAATCATACAGGTAATTTTTGATCAGGTCATCGCTGAGGTCACTGGAGGTCACCAAAAGTAAAATGATGACGAATTTTGGCCCCCGATTTTGACAACTTAACAAATTGGTTCATAATTCGGGAACCAAAGAAGCTACAGCGCCGCGGAAAAGCGAATTCGATAGCTCTTTCAAAAATCTTTCAGGTTCTCAGATTTGAGCTAAGGTCAAGTAGGGTTAACCCTCGCCCTGGCAGGGCATTTTTCATAACACGGCCTGGCAGGGGGGGGTCGATGCGACCCCCCCCCTCGCGATTGGCTCCTATGGCACCTAGAAACACCAAATTTGGTAGGTAGGTGGGCCCCCTGGAGTTCTCGCCCCTGTGCAAATTTGGTTGCTCTAGGTCAATATTTAGGGGGGTTTTGGGGGGTATAAATGTAAAAATTTCGCTAAAAACAGGTCAAAAGTTTTTCGCTTATAACTTTTGATCTAAATAAGATAGAGCAAAAAGAAAAGCACCAGTGAACTCAGCACGTCAAGGCGCGTCGAATGATACTTTTCAGCTTGCTGAAGTGTACTTAAAGTTTTTCTTAAATTTCAAGTAAACTTAAATTAATAAATTAAGTTAAAGTTGACCAAATTGCATCATATCGCATATCATTCGATTCGGCTGATCACCAGGAACACAATGATACCATTTTTTAAGCTCTAGCGTCATTATGTGCCAAGTTATTGGCAAAAACGTCATTTGACCTCAGTTGACCTCATTTGACCTGACCCATGGATAAGTACACCAAATAAAGAAGCACCAAGTGACCTGCTGTTAAGTACTGTGGTTTCAAAGCACAACAGTGATAGAACGAAGCGGATATCTCCAGTATTTTCCGAATTTAGTATTTTCCCATAGGCTTAACATTACGACGTAATGACTTCTAACTGACCTCAGGTCAGTGACCTCAAAAAACCCGAACTATATGTTATACAACTCGGTGAACTTAGCACATCTTGAAAGTTTGAAGGAAATCAGTGCAAAACTGTGAGTTGGACAGGTGCAAAAAGAAAATTGAAATTTGACCATGACCTTGTACCGGTTTTTCTGACCTGGTGACCTGACCCAAGGTCACCCGGACCTGAAATTTTCAGTTAATATGTAAAAAGGTTGCCCCATAGGCTGTGCCAAATTTGGCGGCGCTGCGCGCCGCCGTTTTTACGCTATCTTCGAAAAACCTTAGGGGGGGGGGGTCGCATCGACCCCCTCCCCCTGCCAGGGCGAGGGTTAAGCCTCCAAAGGGCAAAAACTGAACAATCGGCTTGCTTCGGAAGTCGTCTTTTCTTTAAAAAAAATTAAACTGATACCAACCTTTTATTACGTTGATTTTACCGGCACTGCGTTTCTCTCGTCTCTTCTTGGCCTAACAAGGTCAGCTTAATAAATTTGACCTCAGGTCAATGTCGCAGAAAATGCCATTTTGCATGTCATTGATTCGTTACATTGAAATTGAGATTAACATCAGTAGCGGTGGAACACCTTCAATTAAGGGGGCATTGCCGACTTTTGGTCTCATTCTTTCCATGCAACGCCCATAGGGCTAATGTTAAAATGCCAAAATCAAAGGGGGCACGGTGCCCCGGTGCCCTCGGCCTGTTCCGCCGCCTATGATTATGATGCTTTTAGCGCTCTGGCCACGTTCCATCTAAAATCGATGTACAAAAATAAACTGTTGGGAGGCGTTACATGACCTGAGATAACCTCAGGAGCATACGATAGATCCCGATGTTTGAGTGCTTTTGTTTCAAAAGCAGAACATTTCGAGTTCCTCATACTGACTGAAACTGGAGACGTCGCAAAGTTCACCTGACCCTAGGTCACCACCGATATCAAAATTAAATATATTCAAGATGTTGGTACTGATTCTCTCAGTCTCATGCAATAGCTCGAGTTTCAAACTTCTACTTCATGGTGACCTGACCTGACCTTAGGTGACATGGGGTTACTTTTTTCACAATTGATGCGAATCGATGCATTATACATAAGCTATACTAACCCGCGCCGTGCTGGTGGCCTGAACTTTCCGCCGAGTGCTGGGGGGGGGCGTTTTCACGCCCCCCCGTCTAACTCGGCTCCTGGGCCACGTAGCGACACGCGGTAAGCGGCAATCGAAAGAGCGTCAAAATAAGGACGAAAACACTTCGGTCATTTTTTGGGTCAGGTCAAAGGTCAGGTCACCAGAGGTCACCAAAGGTAAAATGTTGACTATTTCAACATTTTGGAAACTGCCAACGGCTATCTCGGGAACCGATAGAGCTACAGCGCCGCGGAAAAGCGCATTCGATAGCCCTTTTACAGACCTTTCTGAGTAATGTCCTCAGATTTGACCTCAGGTCAACGGTTTAGCCTCCAGAGGGCAAAAACTCCAAAAATAGCCGTTTTTACGAAAAACGTTTCTTCGTCAATAACTTTTGACTCATAAGCGCCATGACATTACTTTTGCCAGCATCGTGTTTCTCTCGTCGAGACGCGTCGAATGAACTATTCGTTGACCTTGAAAGGTCATTTTGAAAATTTGACCTCAGGTCAAGGTCATGACCTGACCGAAAAGGGTCATGTTGCATATCAGTCGATCCGTATCGTCGAGCTGAACACATCTGACGTGTTTTCACCGCTCTAGCACGTCTCTATCAAAAGTTATAGCCAAAAAACTGCTGGCGACCGTTCATGACCTGAGATGACCTCAGGGGCACACAGAGGGGTCACAGGTGCATTTTTCCTATTCAGTGTGTCATGTTTACCTATGAACCGATGTTTGAGAGCGTTTTGAACGATATTCGTCCAAAAGAGGCGCATTTCAATTTTCTCCCATTGACTTATAATGGAGAGGTCGCAAAATTGACCTGACCTTAGGTCACAGATATCAAAAATCCGAGATATACATTTTATACATACTGTTACTCATATCAATCGCTGAAAGTTTTAAAGTGATCGTTCAGTCGGTGTAGCTATAGCGAGCCTTTGAACTTTTTCTGAGGTAAGGTCACTTGACGTGACCTGGTGACCTGACCTTGAACGGCCTAGGTCTGAAATTTTCACAACATGTGCGGAAATGATGTAGGAACACGTGTACCAAAAACGGCGGCGCTGCGCGCCGCCGTTTTGAGATATTTGCGAAAAACCTGAGGGGGGGGCGTAAAAACGCCCCCCCCCAGCACGGCGCGGGCTAAGTTTCGTGTCGTTTTATCTATGCAAGCACAAAATTGTCAGGTGTGGCCAAAAACGCCCCCACGGCCCACCCACCTGGGGAACGTTAAAGCAGTGATGTATTTTTTCGGTGTATTCCACGATGCATCGATCGGTGTACTTGATAATGCATTATTTATTGCTGCGTGTGTACGCTTTTCCTCTGTTCAGTGTGATCTGTGATAGGAAAACTACCGATATATCTCCACGCGCATGACTGAAAGAGCTGGCGTGATCTATAATATTCGGTGTCTGTTTTTGTTTGGCATTTTATAAATAATGAGTCAGCTGTGATCGTTTGATGAACACGGGACAGCCGCCTGTATGATCAGCGAACGGCAGGCGCGGGGCAGTGGTCCGGTGGCTGCTGCATGGAACTGACACCAGCAGATTCAGAGCTGCGATACGCGGACGTTATGTTCACAATACCTTTGCAAATATATCTGATAGATATCATGTCCTCGAAATGTTCTTCAATCAAATGTTTTACCTCCTGGCTTATCCATGGGGCCGAAACCGATCGTTTTATGCACGCCTTTTCTGGCCTCGTTCTCCTCTAAATGCGTGTAGGTAGCAATTTTATTCAAGGGACGATTGAAAGTGCCTCCGATTGGTTTTCAGCGTAGGTGGGTATGGCCGTTGAATGTGAGGCAGTCGATAGGAACGTCGAGCTGGGCCCTGTTTCACCGGTGATAGCAGCAAGCTGCTATCACGTTTCGCGAGCTGACGTCATGTCGTGACGCCATACTGTTGTCGTAATGGTAGTTCCGGCGCACGATTGCCGCGACCTTGGCGGCGGCATTAAGTACGTATGAGCCTAAAAGTAAGAGTTTACGCAGTCATGATAGTATATATATTTTGGGGGCTAGGGTTACCCGCGTGCTCCGCACGCGAAGAAGGGTTATTTTTGACCCGTGGGTATTGGGTGGTTCTGTGTCGATTTGGTTGGCTCCTTTCGTTCGATTGCTTTTCGACGGCCAAGCATTTTGTAATAAAACAAAGGATACATCGCATCGAGGTGCCCGTGTCATTATCATGCGTTCTACTTAAGAATAATTCGGAAACTGGCGTGAAGTCTTTTGAGGACCATCGATGAATTTCGGTAAAAATGACTATGTAGTGGTTTAAAATATTTGCATTTTTTAGAAATTGTTGCTTTCATGCAAAAATTTTGGGTGTATCTTGGACAAATTTAATGCCTTCATACAGTACCAGTTTCAATTGCGAAACATATCAGGGTTATGCAGCAAAACCCGTGTAACTAGACAGCGGCACATCATCGACAAAAACCACTTTCTCCAGCGATTTATACCACCTTGTCGTCGATCAATTATCTATTCACAATTTTCCCATGAGGGCCGTACATTTCTCTTGCCAACAGGCGTTGTTCCAACTCGCCTCCGTTTAACGGTCACCTAAAATAAAATTAATTCCAAAATCCCTCAAAAACCGCAATTTTTTCAAAAATGCCCTCTCCGGTGCACGTGGCGCGTGCTATCCTCTGCATTGCCACCATTCATAGCCCGTTCAATTCTGTACACGATGCGTTTTCCCCGTGCCGGTCGGATCCCTGGTCACCAAGAAATTGCACGGGACTGGCCCGTGTCGGCCAAAATAGTCGTTTTTTGCCCGATTTCGCACGCCGATTTATACTGTAAAGTCTATGACGCGAATTTGC